>NC_092707.1:141797259-142037259 GCF_047496885.1 Scyliorhinus torazame | reverse complement strand
TATCATGGCCAATCCACCTA
Organism: Scyliorhinus torazame; assembly: GCF_047496885.1. Lineage (NCBI taxonomy): Eukaryota > Metazoa > Chordata > Chondrichthyes > Carcharhiniformes > Scyliorhinidae > Scyliorhinus > Scyliorhinus torazame. The sequence goes on along the minus strand of NC_092707.1, from coordinate 142,037,239 downwards.
ACCTGCACATCTTTGGACTGTGGGAGGAAACCGGAGCACCCGGAGGAAACCCACGCACACACGGGGAGGATGTGCAGACTCCGCACAGACAATGACCCAAGCCGGAATCGAACCTGGGACCCTGGAGCTGTGAAGCAATTGTGCTATCCACAATGCTACCGTGCTGCCCGTCTACTTGTCACAAGTAGACTGACATTGACAATGTAATGAAGTTACTGTGGAAAGCCCCTAGTCGCCACACTCCGGCGCCTGTTCGGGTACACTGAGGGAGAATTCAGAATGTCCAATTCACCTATCAAGCACGTCTTGATGACCGCAGTCCACTTCTGCCTCCCATCTGAAACCAAGCCTGCCTCCAGCTGCGGAGGCCACCAACCCACAAGCCCATTCCTGCTCAGTAAATGTTTCTGGGCCCATTGAAAGTCTCAATGTACCCCAGTTTGAGAACTGCACCAGAACAACACTGGGAGCTACATTTAGTTAAACAAACTCGCTTCCTGAAAAGGCGGTGGAGGCAGAGTCTTTGAATATTTATAAGGTGGAGATGGATAGATATTCGATTAACAAGGGGATGATAGGTTATTGGAGATAGGAGGGAAGTAAATTTGAGGTTACTATCAGATTAACAATGATCTTATTAAATGGCGGAACAGGCTCGAGGGGCTGAATGGCCTACTCCTCCTGCTCCTTGTTCATATGAACCACTTTTACCCTGTATTTTGGCCAGATTCTTCAGAAACTAAAGCAGTCCATGTCCAAATGCAGCAAAAATTGGACAACATCCAGGCTTAGGCCAACAAGTGCCAAGTAACATTTGTGTCACACAAGTGCCAGGCAATTACTACCTCCAACAAGAGAGGATCTAACCATTGCCCGATGACATTCAATTCCATAAGCCCCGCTATCAACATCCCGGGGGTTACCATTGACCAGAAACAGAACTGGACTGGCATATAAAGCAGATCAAATGCTAGGAATCTTACGGCAAGTAACTCATCCCCTGACTTCCCAAACCCTGTCCACCAGCTACAAGGCACAAGTCAGAAGTGTAATGGAATACTCTCCAGTTGCCTGGATGACAGCAGCTCCAACAACTTTGAAAAAGCTTGACACCATAGGGCAGCACAGTAGCACAGTGGTTAGTTATATGGCTTCACAGCGCCAGGGTCCCAGGTTTGATTCCTGGCTGAGTCACTGTCTGTGCGGAGTCTGCACGTTCTCCCCGTGTATGCGTGGGTTTCCTCCAGGTGCTCCGGTTTCCTCCCACTAGTCCCGAAAGACGTGCTGTTAGGTAATTCTAAATTGGGTTTTCTAAATTCCCCCTCTGTGTACCCGAACAGATGCCGGAATGTGGCAACTAGTAACTTCATTGCAACGTAAGCCTACTTGTGACAATAAAAGGCTTTTATTATTATCCAGGACAAAGCAGCCCACTTGATTGCTACTCCTTCCAGAAACATTCACTCCCTCCACCGCCAACGAACAGTGTCAGCCATGGAAACCATCTCCAAGGTGCACTGCAGGAACTCACCAATGTTCCTTAGGCAGCACCTTCCAAACCCATGGCCACTACCATCTAGAAGGACAAGAGCAGCAGATACCTGGGAACACCACCACCTGGAGGTTCTTCTCCAAGTCATTCACCATTCTGACTTGGAAATATATTACTATTTCTTCTCTCTCATTGAGTCCAAACCCTGAAACTTCCTTCCCAACAGCACTGTGAGTGTATCTACACCTCAGGATCTGCAGGGTTTCAAGAAGGCAGCTCACCACCACTGCCTGAAGGACAACTGTTGATGGGCAATAAATGCTGACCTAGCCAGAAACGCCCACATCCCATCAATGAATTTTTACAAAGTTAGGTGTGTGAGATAAATGGGAATTATAAAATCCCTACCGTGCAGAAATGGGGCCATTTGGCCCACCGGTTCTGCACTGACTCTCCGAAAGAGCCCTCAACCCAGGTCCACTCTCTCGCCCACCCCATCCTATCCCATAACCAAACCTGCACATCCTGGACTATAAGACAATTTTTTTATCATGGCCAATCCTCTCAGGGTGGGCGAGACTTAAAATCTCACCCCATGTATCTCAACAGCATTGAACACCAGTATGATTGTCACTCGCCTATCCGTCAAGTCATTGCTTAGCAGTGTTACCTGGTTTCCTTGTGCAAAGGCTACAAAACAGCTAACAATGCAATGAAATTCTCTTTTGCTTTCTTATGCTAGAATCTCAAGACAAAGAAAAGTCACACCAAACCAAACATATTGTGTCTACAGAAATGTCACCTTTATTAAGAGAGTAACAACTCTGGGCAGTTTTATGAAATGTAGCTGAAATAAATTCTCAAGGTGAGTCTCTGTGCAGAGATCTTTACTCATAAAATAAATCCTGCTCCCATTTCCCCCCCACTCCAGATTACAAATATTGACAGTTTTACATAAAGATTACAGACAACACAACTTTCCAAGCAGAATCACTTTGGAAAGGTTTCGAAACAATTACACTGCTCTCAGCACAAAACATATTTTCATTGCCTATTGATTGCTCAATTCAATCTATCAGCCTTTGAATGATTCCCTTTCCTACATCACTCTCTCTACTAATTGATTTTTCTTTTATTACACAGAACACTGGTTCCAAACCCAGATCGTTCGCTGCAGAGACAGCATCAGCGTTGCTGAGCCAAGACATTTTCAGCTTTTGTAACAAAGGTGGGTTTAATTGATTGCTGATGTAACATAACATGGAGCAAAAAGAAAGTATCGGTACATGACTTTGCATCTCAACATCGCCGAGCACGTAAGCATACCTTCCAATGTTATAAACACAATGGACGGGATTCCCCCCCCCCCGCACTCCCCCCCCCCCCCGCACTGCCCCCCCCCGCACTCCCCCCCCCCGCACTCCCCCCCCCGCACTCCCCCCCCCCCCGCACTCCCCCCCCCGCACTCCCCCCCCCCGCACTCCCCCCCCGCCTGCACTCCCCCCCACCCCCCCGCACTCCCCTCCCCCCCCACACTCCCCCCCCCCCGCACTCCCCCCCCCCCCCACCCACCCCCCGCACTCACCCTTCCCCCCCCACGCGTGTTTCACAGCCGCGGAGGTGGCCCGTCATTGGCCGGTGGTGGAATGCTCTGATCCCGCCGTTCAATGGGGTTTCCATTGTTTGCATCCTCTGCCGCCTGGGGGTTCACTGTCGGCGGGGCTGGAAGATCCCACTGGTGGCGATGGCCGCACAATGCCAGCCACTAACTCTTAATTAAGGAATCGCATTGCAACAACTGGTGGCGTTGGGGAATCTTTAACACAATCAAACACCCCGAGGCACTTCACAAGAAGTATTATGAAAACAATCTGACACTGAGTCCCATAAGATGGAGGTCAGAATTTAATGCCCACCCTTGACAGGGTTGGGGGGGGGGGGGTGGGGGTGGGGGGGAGGGGGCGCTTGATTGGACAGTAGGGTGGCAGGTGAAATCTCCACCGCTTTCCTCTCGCTGCCTTAATAAAGTCTGGGTCAGGAAGCCCCAAGGACGGCCTTCCTGCCCCAATGCCAATTGAGGCCCTTAATTGCATAATACGTGTCCATCTAAAGGTCTCATCCTGCAGTCGCTGGTGTGTTCACCCAGTGGTGGGCTGGAGATTCACCATGTAGAAAGCCCAAAAGAGAAACCTAGTCAGAAGGATGTTGTTCCCTCAGTCAATAGTACTAATTGCCTGATTATAGAATCCAGCAACGAGAGGGGAGGGAGGCTCTTGGGAGCTGTGGAGGAAGGGTTAACATCGGAAGCATACATGTTGCTAATGTAATAATGATGTCAGATCACATGACTGAGAAGCGAATGAGATTGGGAAGCAGGAGAAGCTCAGGCCTCGTGTATACATCCAAATGTGTAAATATTTGCTGTAATTGTGCTCACTATGTTCTCATTTTGTTAATTCACGCTCAATGGTTTTGTTCTCCCCAATATTGAGTTGGAGGAAATTTCTGCTTATCCAATACTGGAGGTCAGGCAAATTGTCTGCCAATTTAGAGACAATGGAGGGGTCAAGGCTGGTGGTGTCAGTGCATGTAGAAACTGAAACTGTGGCCGGATGATGCCAACCAGGAGCAAATTGTAGCTGAGAGTTAGGAGCAACCCAAGACTGATCCTTGGGGACTCCAGAGGTAATTATGCCATAGCAGAAAGAGGAAGCATTGCAGGTTATTCTCACACTATGATGCGATAGATAAGAATGGAATCGGATTAAAGCAGTCACAGTCACATTGGTGGAGAGGCTTTGAAGGAGGAATGGTCTGGCCAAACGGTCAAACGCTGTCGGCAGGTTCTGAAGGACGTGTGACATTATGATAAATGTACAGAACAGTAAGGGTTAATGTTATGTCCAAATAAACCACGAGAGGGAGCTAGACACAGACCTATATAAGGCATCAGTGCTAAGCCTTCATGGAGGTACAGTACGAAATCTTACAACACCAGGTTAAAGTCCAACAGGTTTGTTTCAATGTCACTAGCTTTCGGAGCGCTGCTCCTTCCTCAGGTGAATGAAGAGGTCTGTTCCAGAAACATATATATAGACAGATTCAAAGATGCCAGACAATGCTTGGAATGCGACCATTAGCAGGTGATTAAATCTTTACAGATCCAGAGATGGGGTAACCCCAGGTTAAAGAGGTGTGAATTGTGTCAAGCCAGGACAGTTGGTAGGATTTCGCAGGCCAGATGGTGGGGGATGAATGTAATGCGACATGAATCCCAGGTCCCGGTTGAGGCCGCACTCATGTGTGCGGAACTTGGCTATACGTTTCTGCTCGGCGATTCTGCGTTGTCGCGCGTCCTGAAGGCCGCCTTGGAGAACGCTTACCTGGAGATCAGAGGCTGAATGCCCTTGACTGCTGAAGTGTTCCCCAACTGGAAGGGAACATTCCTGCCTGGTGATTGTCGTGCGATGTCCGTTCATTCGTTGTCGCAGCGTCTGCATGGTCTCGCCAATGTACCACGCTTCAGGACATCCTTTCCTGCAGCGTATGAGGTAGACAACGTTGGCCGAGTCGCACGAGTACATTGGCGAGCCCATGCAGGCGCTGCGACAACGAATGAACGAACATCGCGCGACAATCACCAGGCAGGAATGTTCCCTTCCAGTCGGGGAATACGTCAGCAGTCAAGGGCATTCAGCCTCTGATCTCCGGGTAAGCGTTCTTCAAGGCGGCCTTCAGGACGCGCGACAACGCAGAATCGCCGAGCAGAAACTTATAGCCAAGTTCCGCACACATGAGTGCGGCCTCAACCGGGACCTGGGATTCATGTCGCATTACATTCATCCCCCACCATCTGGCCTGCAAAATCCTACCAACTGTCCTGGCTTGACACAATTCACACCTCTTTAACCTGGGGTTACCCCATCTCTGGATCTGTAAAGATTTAATCACCTGCTAATGGTCGCATTCCAAGCATTGTCTGGCATCTTTGAATTTGTCTATATATATGTTTCTGGAACATACCTCTTCATTCACCTGAGGAAGGAGCAGCGCTCTGAAAGCTAGTGACATTGAAACAAACCTGTTGGACTTTAACCTGGTGCTGTACGACTTCGTACTGTGCTCACCCCAGTCCAACGCCGGCATCTCCACTTCATGGAGGTAGATTGAGGAGAATGCTAGAAGACAGGTTGTAGGAAAGATAGTGTGAGTGAGAGCAGATCATAGTTATTGTATTAGTGTAGAGATTAGTAGTAGATGAGTGTAGATTGTATGTTTATTATCAACTTTATTATATAGGAGTAAGCATCAAATCCAATTTAGTGTAAATAAATCTTTAGCTTTGTTAAGTATAAAAGCTAGTTGTGATCTTTGTGTACACTATGCCAACCAACCTCGGATTAGGATCACAAAGAACACCACAGGACAAGAAGGGGCAGCTCATGATTGGTCTTAAAGCCTTATTCCCAAAATGCCATGTAATAGTACATTCCCAGCGGTGTTCATTCTGTAGATGAAAGTGAGGAGGAAAATAATAACTGTGAAAATTATTATAATTTTATCAACAAAGACAAAAACAAAATTTAAACAACAAACTCAAATGGAGGAAAAATATTACTTCTGAACGGAAACCAATGCAAATGAGGTGCTGGAGCACCTGGTGCGATCGAGGCATTTGTCTGATGTACTTCAGGTCCCGATACTCCCTGATATTTTTCAATCTGTAGTCAGGACCAAAAGGGCAAGTGCAGCAGGCACATGGGAACAATACCACTCCCGGGTCAGATGGCATCATGTGATGTGGACATAAATCAGTGCTGCTTCATTGGTGCTCTGTCAAAATTCTGGAACTCCCTATTTCTCTAACAGCACTGTGGGAAACACCTACCTCATAGTCTTCAAAAAGGTGACCCTCAATGAACTGTTCATGGGGCAACCAGAGAATGATGGTAAATCCCAGCCATTCCAATAAATTAAGAAAAAATATTGTGCCTCATGATCTCCCATTGCAAAACATTCATGGAACGCTGCTGAAATCCTTACTGATCCGAGTTCCCCTCACTACTGCTTTAGAAGAACAAAGAACAAAGAAATGTACAGCACAGGAACAGGCCCTTCGGCCCTCCAAGCCCGTGCCGACCATGCTGCCCGACTAATTACAATCTTCTACACTTCCTGGGTCCGTATCCCTCTATTCCCATCCTATTCATATATTTGTCAAGATGCCCCTTAAATGTCACTATCGTCCCTGCTTCCACCACCTCCTCCGGTAGCGAGTTCCAGGCACCCACTACCCTCTGCGTAAAAAACTTGCCTCGTACATCTACTCTAAACCTTGCCCTTCTCACCTTAAACCTATGCCCCCTAGTAATTGACCCCTCTACCCCGGGGAAAAGCCTCTGACTATCCACTCTGTCTATGCCCCTCATAATTTTGTAGACCTCTATCAGGTCGCCCCTCAACCTCCTTTGTTCCAGTGAGAACAAACCGAGTTTATTCAACCGCTCCTCATAGCTAATGCCCTCCATACCAGGCAACATTCTGGTAAATCTCTTCTGCACCCTCTCTAAAGCTTCCACATCCTTCTGGTAGTGTGGCGACCAGAATTGAACACTATACTCCAAGTGTGGCCTAACTAAGGTTCTATACAGCTGCAACATGACTTGCCAATTCCGAGACTCAATGCCCCGGCCAATGAAGGCAAGCATGCCGTATGCCTTCTTGACTACCTTCTCCACCTGTGTTGCCCCTTTCAGTGACCTGTGGACCTGTACTCCTAGATCTCTTTGACTTTCAATACTCTTCAATATTCCCTACCTGCATTAGACCTTCCAAAATGCATTACCTCACATTTGTCTGGATTAAACTCCATCTGCCATCTCTCCGCCCAAGTCTCCAAACAATCTAAATCCTGCTGTATCCTCTGACAGTCCTCATCGGTATCCGCAATTCCACCAACCTTTGTGTCGTCTGCAAACTTACTAATCAGACCAGTTACATTTTCCTCCAAATCATTTATATATACTACAAACAGCAAAGGTCCCAGCACTGATCCCTGTGGAACACCACTGGTCACAGCCCTCAATTAGAAAAGCATCCTTCCATTGCTACTCTCTTCCTTCTATGCACCTTGCCAGCTCACCCCTGATCTCGTGTGACTTCACCTTTTGTACTAGTCTACCATGAGGGACCTTGTCAAAGGCCTTACTGAAGTCCATATAGACAACATCCACTGCCCTACCTGCATCAATCATCTTAGTGACCTCCTCGAAAAACTCTATCAAGTTAGTGAGACACGACCTCCCCTTCACAAAACCATGCTGCCTCTCACTAATACGTCCATTTGCTTCCAAATGGGAGTAGATCCTGTCTTGAAGAATTCTCTCCAGTAATTTCCCTACAACTGAAGTAAGGCTCACCGGCCTGTAGTTCCCGGGATTATCCTTGCTACCCTTCTTAAACAAACAACATTGGCTATTCTCCAGTCCTCCAGGGAATCCCCTGAAGACAGTGAGGATCCAAAGATTTCTGTCAAGGCCTCAGCAATTTCCTCTCCAGCCTCCTTCAGTATTCTGGGGTAGATCCCATCAGGCCCTGGGGACTTATCTACCTTAATATTTTTTAAGACACCCAACACCTCGTCTTTTTGGATCTCAATGTGACCCAGGCTATCTACACACCCTTCTCCAGACTCAACATCTACCAATTTCTTCTCTTTGGTGAATACTGATGCAAAGTATTCATTTAGTACCTCGCCCATTTCCTCTGGCTCCACACATAGATTCCCTTGCCTATCCTTCAGTGGGCCAACCCTTTCCCTGGCTACCCTCTTGCTTTTTATGTATGTGTAAAATGCCTTGGGATTTTCCTTAACCCTATTTGCCAATGACTTTTCGTGACCCCCTTCTAGCCCTCCTGACTCCTTGCTTAAGTTCCTTCCTACTTTCTTTATATTCCACGCAGGCTTCGTCTGTTCCCAGCCTTTTAGCCCTGACAAATGCCTCCTTTTTCTTTTTGACGAGGCCTACAATATCTCTCGTTATCCAAGGTTCCCGAAAATTGCCGTATTTATCCTTCTTCCTCACAGGAACATGCCGGTCCTGAATTCCTTTCAACTGACACTTGAAAGCCTCCCACATGTCAGATGTTGATTTGCCCTCAAACATCCTCCCCCAATCTATGTTCTTCAGTTCCCGCCTAATATTGTTATAATTAGCCTTCCCCCAATTTAGCACATTCATCCTAGGACCACTCTTATCCTTGTCCACCAGTACTTTAAAACTTACTGAATTGTGGTCACTGTTACCGAAATGCTCCCCTACTGAAACATCTACCACGTGGCCGGACACATTCCCCAATACCAGGTCCAATACCGCCCCTTCCCTAGCTGGACTGTCTACATATTGTTTTAAGAAGCCCTCCTGGATGCTCCTTACAAACTCCGCCCCGTCTAAGCCCCTGGCACTAAGTGAGTCCCAGTCAATATTGGGGAAGTTGAAGTCTCCCATCACCACAACCCTGTTGTTTTTACTCTTTTCCAAAATCTGTCTACCTATCTGCTCCTCTATCTCCCGCTGGCTGTTGGGAGGCCTGTAGTAAACCCCCAACATTGTGACTGCACCCTTCTTATTCCTGATCTCTACCCATATAGCCTCACTGCCCTCTGAGGTGTCCTCCCGCAGTACAGCTGTGATATTCTCCCTAACCAGTAGCGCAACTCCGCCTCCCTTTTACATCCCCCTCTATCCTGCCTGAAACATCTAAATCCTGGAACGTTTAGCTGCCAATCCTGCCCTTCCCTCAACCAGGTCTCTGTAATGGCAACAACATCATTGTTCCAAGTACTAATCCAAGCTCTAAGTTCATCTGTCTTACCCGTAATACTTCTTGCATTAAAACATATGCACTTCAGGCCACCAGACCCGCTGTGTTCAGCAAATTCTCCCTGTCTGCTCTGCCTCAGAGCCCCACTGTCCCTATTCCCTAGTTCTCCCTCAATGCTCTCACCTTCTGACCTATTGCTCCCGTGCCCACCCCCCTGCCATACTAGTTTAAACCCTCCCGTGTGACACTAGCAAACCTCGCGGCCAGGATATTTATGCCTCTCCGGTTTAGATGCAACCCGTCCTTCTTATGTAGGTCACACCTGCCCCGGAAGAGCTCCCAGTGGTCCAGATAACGGAAACCCTCCCTCCTACACCAGCTGTTTAGCCACGTGTTTAGCTGCTCTATCTTCCCATTTCTAGCCTCACTGGCACGTGGCACAGGGAGTAATCCCGAGATTACAACCCTAGAGGTCCTGTCTATTAACTTTCTGCCTAGCTCTCTGAACTCCTGCTGCAGGACCTCATGTCCCTTCCTGCCTATGTCATTAGTACCAATATGTACAACGACCTCTGCCTGTTTGCCCTCCCCCTTCAGGATGCCCTCCACCCGTTCGGAGACATCCTGGACCCTGGCACCAGGGAGGCAACATACCATCCTGGAGTCTCTTTCACGTCCACAGAAGCACCTATCTGTGCCCCTGGCTATAGGGTCCACTATTACTATTGCTCTTCTGCGCTTTGACCCTCCCTTCTGAACATCAGAGCCAGCCGTGGTGCCACTGCTCTGGCTGCTGCTGTTTTCCCCTGATAGGCTATCCCCCCCCGACAGTATCCAAAGGGGTATACCTGTTCGAGAGGGGGACAACCACAGGGGATTGCTGCATTGACTGCCTGCCCTTTCTGGTGGTCACCCATTTCTCTGCCTGCACCTTGGGTGTGACCACATTTATATAACTGCGATCTATGACGCTTTCCGCCACCTGCATGCTCCTAAGTGCATCCAATTGCTGCTCCAACCGAACGAAGCTTGTCTGTGAGGAGCTCCAGTTGGGTGCACTTTCTGCAGATGAAGCCATCCGGGATGCTGGAAGCCTCCTGGACCTGCCACATCTCACAGTCAGAGCACTGCACCCCTCTAACTGACATTGCGTCAATTAATTAAAATTAATAGTTTAAAAAAAAAAATTTTTTTTTTCAAAGTTACTGTTAACTATCTGTTTAGAACATAGAACAATACAGCGCAGTACAGGCCCTTCGGCCCACGATGTTGCATCAAAACAAAAGTTTCCTAGCACTAGATTTCTAATATAAATGCGAAAGCTAAATATAGTACTCTCCGATCTCTGGTTTAGATACCCCTCTAAATTATCATTAAGTAATTATGTTTAATTAGTTACCAATGCTTAATTTTTTAAATTTAGTGTAGATTCCCAACCAGCCACTCAGGTCACAGCTTTTCTGTGATGTCACTTCAGTTTCCCCCCGACACACACAATTTGAAAAAGGTATAAAAGTAAAAATGAGTAAAAATCACTTACTTACCTTCTTACCTTCTGAGTATCTTAGATGTTCTCAGGTTCTCTCCCTGACAGAGACTTTGCTGTGTTTACTCGTCGTGCCAGAGAAATATCCTTCAGGATTTACCAATATTGCATTTTTATTGATTGTTCATTTCTGAAGATTCAGATTTAGCTTAATTGATTTTGGGTACCATCGCCCCCAGTTTCTGGGATCTTGGCAGCTTTCGCTGGTACAAAGTCACAGAAGGCGAATAGAGTGAATGATTACTTATTAACCTAGGAATCTCAGTTTCTGTTCATGCCTTTAGAATTCTTGCATTGGAAGGGAATAACATTTATTTTTATTCAAGCACCAAATCTCCAAATCCAGGTATAAAAGCAAAACAACTCAATTGCTTCAGTTTTAATCAACAGTAAAAGTAACGAAATGCAACCGTGAACTAGTCGATGAATGGTTAAAAAAAAATGGTAAACCCTAAAAATTGTGAATGCGATGAGAAGTGATCATTTATTTTATTGTTTTTTATAAATTTATTTTTCCAATTAAGGGGCAATTTAGCATGGCCAATCCACCTACCCTGCACATCTTTGGGTTGTGTGGGCGAAACCCACACAAACACGGGGCGGATGTGCAAACTCCACACGGACAGTGACCCGGGATCGAACCTGGGACCTCGGTGCCATGAGGCAGCTGTGTTAACCACTGCGCCACCGTGCTGCCCTTAGAAGTGATCATTTATGAGGAGAAGATGAAACACGCAAGTTTTTAAACAAGGAAGCATTTTCTTAATTTTATTTTTCCAAAGCTGCAACAATCCATCCAAAGTACATGAAGGCCAAGCTAGACTTCCGGGTGTGGCGATGACCAGCTGAGTCGCACGTTTCGGCAGCTCCCGGTGTAACGGACTTTTGGGCTCTTAATAAGAGCCCCAACGGCAATTTTAACGGCTAAAAGTACTGTGCGGTGAACCAGAAGGGAATCCCCCCTGGATACGGATGGAAAAAGGAGAGGAAGGTGGCCGGATTGTGGTGGATCCTTTAGAGCAGCGGCAAGGAAGGCAAGCAAAAACCAAGATGGCGTCGGAAGGTGGCAGTTTAATATGGGGCCCTGAACAACACGAGTTTTTGAAACGCTGCATGGAAGAACTCAAAAAGGAAATGAAGAAGGAGCTGTTGGCCCCGATATTACAGGCGATCGAAGGGCTAAAGGAGGAGCAAAAGACCCAGGAGCGGGAGCTTCGGGTCGTGAAGGCAAAGGCTGCCGAGAATGAGGACGACATACAGGGCCTGGTGGTGAAGACGGAGATGCACGAGGCACACCATAAACGATGTGTGGAAAGGCTGGAGGCGCTGGGGAACAACGCGAGGAGGAACAACCTAAGGATTCTTGGCCTTCCTGAAGGTGCGGAGGGAGCGGACGTCGGGGCATATGTGAGCACGATGCTGCACTCGTTAATGGGAGCGGAGGCCCCGGCGGGTCCGCTGGAGGTGGAGGGAGCATACCGAGTGATGGCGCGAGGACCGAGAGCAGGAGAAATTCCTAGAGCCATAGTGGTGAGATTCCTCCGTTTTAAGGACAGAGAGATGGTCCTTAGATGGGCAAAGAAAACACGGAGCAGTAAGTGGGAGAACGCAGTGATCCGCGTATACCAAGACTGGAGTGCGGAGGTGGCGAGAAGGAGGGCGAGCTTTAATCGGGCCAAGGCGGTGCTTCACAAAAAGAAGATAAAATTCGGAATGCTGCAACCGGCAAGACTGTGGGTCACATATCAAGGGAGGCACCACTACTTTGAGACGGCGGATGAGGCGTGGACTTTTATCGTGGAAGAAAAATTGGAATGAGCGGGTTATTAAAAAAAAGAACGTTTGAAACAAAGTGGTGGGGCGAGTATGGGGGGCGAAGAAGGGGGGAAAGAGGAGTTTATGTTATTAATCCTGCGATGTGGTAACTTTTCTCTCTTCCACAGGAGGTGGGGGGGATGGAAAGGAGGTGGAAGAGATGGGGCGTTGGCCATTGGGGGCGGGGCCAAGGGGGAAGCGCGGGCTCGGTTCCCGCGCTATGATAATCATGGCGGGAATAGGGAAGCAGGAAGGAGGGGGCATCGCACGGTGCGAGCCGAGGTTACGGGGGGAAGCCGAGGTCGGCCAGAGTTTGCTGACTTCTGAGAGCAACATGGGGGGTGTAACTACGCTAGTGGGGGATCTAGCGGGGGGGATGGGAGGGGGGAATTATTGGGCTGCTGCTGCTGGGGAGAGGGGGGAGCTGGTATGGGGTGGGATGGGCGGGGGGGCACCGCCTGGGGGGGACACAGCTGCGTGGGAACCGGGTGAGGAGCTGGAAAAAGGGGATGGCTAATCGACAAGGGGGGGGGGGGTAAAAAGCCCCCCAACCCGGCTGATCACGTGGAACGTGAGAGGGCTGAACGGGCCGATAAAGAGGGCACGGGTACTCGCACACCTTAAGAAACTTAAGGCAGACGTGGTTATGTTACAGGAAACGCACTTGAAACTGATAGACCAGGTGAGACTACGCAAAGGTTGGGTGGGGCAGGTGTTCCATTCGGGGCTAGATGCGAAAAACAGGGGGGTGGCTATATTAGTGGGGAAGCGGGTAATGTTTGAGGCAAAGACTATAGTGGCAAATAGCGGGGGCAGATACGTGATGGTGAGTGGCAAACTACAGGGGGAGACGGTGGTTTTGGTAAACGTATATGCCCCGAACTGGGATGATGCCAATTTTATGAGGCGTATGCTAGGACGCATCCTGGACCTAGAGGTGGGAAAGTTGGTAATGGGGGGAGATTTCAATATGGTGTTGGAACCAGGGCTGGACAGGTCGAGGTCCAGGACTGGAAGGAGGCCGGCAGCAGCCAAGGTGCTTAAAGATTTTATGGAGCAGATGGGAGGAGTAGACCCGTGGAGATTTAGCAGACCTAGGAGTAAGGAGTTTTCGTTTTTCTCCTATGTCCACAAAGTCTATTCGCGAATAGACTTTTTTGTTTTGGGAAGGGCGTTGATCCCGAAGGTGAGGGGAACGGAGTATACGGCTATAGCCATTTCGGATCACGCTCCACATTGGGTGGACTTAGAGATAGGGGAGGAAACAGAAGGGCGCCCACCCTGGAGAATGGACATGGGACTAATGGCAGATGAGGGGGTGTGTCAAAGGGTGAGGGGGTGCATTGAAAAGTACTTGGAACTCAATGACAATGGGGAGGTCCAGGTAGGAGTGGTCTGGGAGGTGCTGAAGGCAGTGGTTAGAGGGGAGCTGATGTCAATAAGGGCACATAAAGGAAAGCAGGAGAGTAGGGAACGGGAGCGGTTGCTGCAAGAACTTCTGAGGGTGGACAGGCAATATGCGGAGGCACCGGAGGAGGGACTGTACAGGGAAAGGCAAAGGCTACACGTAGAATTTGACTTGCTGACAACGGGTACTGCAGAGGCACAGTGGAGGAAGGCACAGGGTGTACAGTACGAATATGGGGAGAAGGCGAGCAGGTTGCTGGCCCACCAATTGAGGAAAAGGGGAGCAGCGAGGGAAATAGGGGGAGTGAGGGATGAGGAAGGAGAGATGGAGCGGGGAGCGGCGAGAGTGAATGGAGTGTTCAAGGCATTTTATAAAAAATTATACAAAGCTCAACCCCCGGATGGGAGGGAGAGAATGATGGGCTTTCTGGACCGGCTGGAATTTCCCAAGGTGGAGGAGCAGGAAAGGGTGGGACTGGGAGCACAGATTGAAATAGAGGAAGTAGTGAAAGGAATTAGGAGCATGCAGGCGGGGAAGGCTCCGGGACCGGATGGATTCCCAGTTGAATTTTACAGGAAATATGTGGACTTGCTCGCCCCGCTACTGATGAGGACCTTTAATGAGGCAAAGGAAAGGGGACAGCTGCCCCCGACTATGTCTGAAGCAACGATATCGCTTCTCTTAAAGAAGGAAAAGGACCCGCTGCAATGCGGGTCCTATAGACCTATTTCCCTCCTAAATTTAGACACTAAGATTCTGGCCAAGGTAATGGCAATGAGGATAGAGGATTGTGTCCCGAGGGTGGTCCATGAGGACCAAACTGGGTTTGTGAAGGGGAGACAGCTGAATACGAATATACGGAGGCTGCTAGGGGTAATGATGATGCGCCCACCAGAGGGGGAAGCGGAGATAGTGGTGGCGATGGATGCCGAGAAAGCATTTGATAGAGTGGAGTGGGATTATTTGTGGGAGGTGCTGAGGAGATTTGGTTTTGGAGATGAGTATGTTGGATGGGTGCAGCTGTTGTATAGGGCCCCAGTGGCGAGTGTGGTCATGAATGGATGGGGATCTGCATACTTTCGGCTCCATAGAGGGACAAGGCAGGGATGCCCTCTGTCCCCATTACTGTTTGCACTGGCGATTGAGCCCCTGGCAATAGCATTGAGGGGTTCCAAGAAGTGGAGGGGAGTACTTAGAGGAGGAGAAGAACACCGGGTATCTCTGTATGCGGATGATTTGTTGTTATATGTAGCGGACCCGGCGGAGGGGATGCCAGAGATAATGCGGACACTTCGGGAGTTTGGAGAATTCTCAGGATATAAACTGAACATGGGGAAAAGTGAGTTATTTGTGGTGCATCCAGGGGAGCAGAGCAGAGAAATAGAGGACTTTCCGCTGAGGAAGGTAACAAGGGACTTTCGTTACTTGGGGATCCAGATAGCCAAGAATTGGGGTACATTGCATAGGTTAAATTTAACGCGATTGGTGGAACAAATGGAGGAGGACTTCAAGAGATGGGACATGGTATCCCTGTCACTGGCAGGGAGGGTGCAGGCAGTTAAAATGGTAGTCTTCCCGAGATTCCTCTTTGTGTTTCAGTGCCTCCCGGTGGTGATCACGAAGGCTTTTTTCAAAAGGATCGAAAAGAGTATCATGAGTTTTGTGTGGGCCGGGAAGACCCCGAGAGTGAGGAAGGGATTCTTACAGCGTAGTAGGGATAGGGGGGGGGCTGGCACTACCGAGCCTAAGTGAGTACTACTGGGCCGCCAATATCTCAATGGTGAGTAAGTGGATGGGGGAAGAGGAGGGAGCGGCGTGGAAGAGATTGGAGAGGGCGTCCTGTAGGGGGACTAGCCTACAAGCTATGGTGACGGCCCCATTGCCGTTCTCACCGAAGAAATACACCACAAGCCCGGTGGTGGTGGCGACTTTGAAAATTTGGGGACAGTGGAGACGGCATAGGGGAAAGATGGGAGCCTTGGTGGGGTCCCCGATAAGAAACAACCATAGGTTTGCCCCGGGGAGAATGGATGGGGGATTTGGAATATGGCAAAGAGCAGGAGTAACGCAACTGAAAGATCTGTTTGTGGATGGGAAGTTCGGAAGTCTGGGAGCGCTGACCGAGAAATATGGGTTGCCCCAAGGGAATGCATTCCGGTATATGCAACTGAGGGCTTTTGCGAGGCAGCAGGTGAGGGAATTCCCGCAGCTCCCGACGCATGAGGTGCAGGACAGAGTAATCTCAAAGACATGGCTGGGGGACGGTAAGGTGTCAGATATATATCGGGAAATGAGGGAAGAGGGGGAGATTATGGTAGATGAGCTAAAAGGGAAATGGGAAGAAGAGCTGGGGGAGGAGATTGAGGAGGGGCTGTGGGCGGATGCCCTAAGTAGGGTAAACTCATCGTCCTCGTGTGCCAGGCTAAGCCTGATTCAATTTAAGGTGTTACACAGGGCGCATATGACTGGAGCACGGCTCAGTAAATTTTTTGGGGTAGAGGATAGGTGTGCGAGATGCTCGAGAAGCCCAGCGAATCACACCCACATGTTCTGGTCATGTCCGGCACTACAGGGGTTCTGGGTGGGGGTGACAAAGGTACTTTTGAAAGTAGTGGGGGTCCGGGTCGAACCAAGCTGGGGGTTGGCTATATTTGGGGTTGCACAAGAGCCGGGAGTGCAGGAGGCGAGAGACGCCGATGTTTTGGCCTTTGCGTCCCTAGTAGCCCGGCGCAGGATACTGTTGATGTGGAAGGAAGCCAAGCCCCCGGGGGTGGAGACCTGGATAAATGACATGGCAGGGTTTATAAAGCTGGAACGGATTAAGTTCGTCCTAAGGGGATCGGCTCAAGGGTTCACCAGGCGGTGGCAACCGTTCGTCAAATACCTCACAGAAAGATAGAGGGAATGGAAAAGAAGAAGGCAGCAGCAGCAGCCCAGGGGGGAGGGGGGGGAGGAACCAGAAGGAGTCTCAGGGTTATTAATATATATGTATAATATGTATAGGTCGTTGCTATAAATAATTGTATATTGGATTGTTAAACCATATTTTTGGAGAGTGTTTATCTGAGACAAGGCAGTTGCCATTTAGTTTTAGTTTTCGTTTTTGTTATATATTATTTATTCTTTGTTTATAAAACAGATCATTGTTATTTATACTGTTATATTATTGTGTAAAGGATACACAATGTACTGTGATGGTTGACCAAAAATTTTCAATAAAATATTCTTAAAAAAAAATGAAGGCCAAGCTACTAGGTTAATCCCAAGATGTCAGGTTTCCATCAGAAATGATGCATATCGACTACTGGCCTCAAGGCACTCATCAAAGGTTTCAGTTCAAGCAGCATTATCTCAGCTCTGTCTAAATGTAGTTGATGAATTGCCTCGATTACTGTGTTGTTGTCACTAAATACACTGCTGTATTAGGTAATGCAGTGCACCAACATTTTGATCAAGTACCTTTTACTCGAAAGATATGTTATATACCAAAGGTCAGGTAGAGTCTCTCTCCCTCATGTGACTGTGAGATCTTCCTCAGTGATTTATTTAACAATTTCCCTCATTCATAGCCTGCATGAGTCATAAGCTGGGTCATGGTCCACAAAATCAGACTAAGATGAGAGACAATTTCACTGCTTTTGTTAACAGCTTCCTTGTCACTGCTAATTCATGACTGTGAAGGCAAAATTGGGGTAAATTTAAGGAGTAACTGTTTCACAAATGAACTTGCATTTCATCAAATAAGTTATCCCCACCACACAGTGACTGATGAAGAACTTAATCAATTAAAGAAAACCACAGTTGCTTAACACAGATGTCCAGTTACATTTGGGGGGAGTAATAATTTTCTCAAGGTCAATCCTAAATGATTTAAAAGCAAGGTTATACTGAAATAGTAGAGCAAAGAATGCAAACGGAGACATGAAATATTTTAATTATTTCTGTGCAGCAACCAAACCAAACACCAAAGAAAGTTAGAAAGTTTAGAAAGCATAATAGAAAGTGTATTTCAAATTGCAAAGGAAAATTTGTAGAAAGTAAGAATTTACTTGTTTCTTGTATGTTTGAAAGCATATCTATGGAGAGCAAAGTTTCACAAAATTTTCCCCTGTCGTTGCAAAGGACACAAAAAGATGAACAGACATTGTACTGAAGTGATAAAAGTCAATCAACGGGCAGGATTTTTTGGCATCGACACCAGTGGACATTGATGCGGGCAGGACAGGAAAACACAGTGAGCAGTTGACTTTTGACAATGCTCTCCAGTGTCGGTAACGGAAAATCCCACCCATACTTTCCGAATGCACCCTGCAGCAAACAAATTCGGCATCAAGCCCACCATATTTAAGTGAATAATTCAGGGTCAATTAGGTTTGTTATCAAATCAACCGACCCAGGAAAGATACTGCACACACCATGAAACATTTGGCATGGGCATTCAGGTGGGAGTGGGCAGCTCGCTGTTTTAATTTACGTGTTTAAAGGACAGGAAGAAAGTATGGGGGGGGGAGAGGGGAGACGGTCTTCAGGGCTGCCCTTTGCCGATTATGATCAAACCCCCTCCTTTCTTCCTACCCTCTTTAAAACCTGCCCAAGCCCTCCAGGCTCAAGACCCACGACTTGGCAATCAAATGTGAGGACCGATGGTCCAATGAAGTTGGAAGTTAGCAACAAAGCCATCTCCTGCGGGATCAACTCTGATGGATGGGTCATTGCGTCCAGATGCCCGGAAATCGCTGCCCTCAGAAGGTTCTCTTCTCCCAGCTCTCCATTGGCCAACGCTCAAAGTGCAGCCAAAGTAAAAAGGTATAAGGATATGGTCAAGTCCGCCCTAGAGCACGGAGGAATTAACACCACTTACTGGGAGAAAAAAGCTTTGGACTGTTTAGCATATGTCCACCTGATTCAGCAAGGTGAAAGCTGCTTTGAGGCTCAGTAGTTTGACGGCGAGGGTAGAGGAAGAAGACAGAAGCCAAGTCAGGGCTATGAATTCCACTCCCCCCACATAACAACATCCCCCCCCCCCCCATCCTGGAAAAATGTGTGGATCCAGAATTGCACTCCTCAGTCATCTGGTGACTCACCCAGCCTGACGGACGTCACCCTCAATTTTGAGGGACTGCCGGTGACCTGCTCCAGGGATCCAAGGGCCTTGATCTTCTTCTTCTCCTGGATTCCCGGCTGTGGCCATTGACCCCTTTCTGTCCCTGCCAGGACTGATGGAGATGCCAGTGATTCCAATTGGTTGGCAGCTCCAGAGGGCTGGACCTGTCCCAATGAGGAGTGCAAGCTATCCTTGCCCCTCATTAGTCTGTCCCGCAGTGCTTTACGCTTGTGGAAGCGGGTCACAATGTTCTTTCTGGTGGGTGATGAGGGGGGGGGGGGGGTCCTGCCATCATGCTTCTTTATTATTCAACCCAGAGTTTCACTTCGACCTTTCATCCTATCACATACCTTCCCTTTTGTCTTTCATGCATCGGTGCAGACTTGATGGGCCGAAGGGCCCCCTCTGCACTGTATTATCCTGTGATTCTGCCATTCCCCCTATGACATACCTTCCCTTTTGTTCCATTTCCTCTGCAACACCTTTTTCCGTCTTCGCACTTGAAAGCAAGAAAGGTTTGCATTTATAAATAACCGTTATGCATAACCATAAGACATCCCAAAGCACTTTAAAATGAACGAAGTTGCTTTTTTAAGCGCAATCACTGTTGAAATAAAAGAGATGCAGCAACCAATTTGCACAGAACAAGTTCCCAGAAATAACCATGTGATTAGAGATAAATATTGACCAGGAATAACTTCTCTGATCTTTAGCCAGTAGCACCATTGGGCTGAACCTTGTGCTCCCCCATTGGCCGGTTTGAAGGTGGGGTGTCATGTAAAGTTCAGCAGATGGCCAACTGTTGCCTCTTACTGTTGCTATCATTAAGGAGTAAATAGCGGAGCACCTGGAGGGAAATTGTCCCATTGGGCAGACGCAGCATGGGTTCACAAAGGGTAGGTCGTGTCTGACTAATTTGTTAGAATTTTTTGAGGATGTTACCAGTGCAGTAGATAATGGGGAGCCAATGGATGTGGTATATCTGGATTTCCAGAAAGCTTTTGACAAGGTGCCACACAAAAGGTTGCTGCATAAACTAAAGATGCATGGCATTGAGGGTAAAGTGGTAGCATGGGTAGAGGATTGGTTAACTAACAGAAAGCAGAGAGTGGGGATAAATGGGTGTTTCTCTGGTTGGGTCCCTCAAGGATCAGTGTTGGGCCCGCAGTTGTTCACAATTTACATAGACGATTTGGAGTTGGGGACCAAGTGCAATGTGTCAAAGTTTGCAGACGACACTAAGATGAGTGGTAAAGCAAAAAGTGCAGAGGATACCGGAAGTCTGCAGAAGGATTTAGATAGGTTAGGTGAATGGGCTAGGGTCTGGCAGATGGAATTCAATGTTGCCAAGTGTGAGGCTATCCATTTTGGGAGGAATAACAGCAGAATGGATTATTATTTAACCGAAAGATGTTAAAACATGCTGCTGTGCAGAGGGACCTGGGTGTGCTGGTGCACGAGTCGCAAAAAGTTGGTGTGCAGGTGCAACAGGTGATTAAGAAGGCTAATCGAGTTTTGTCTTTCATTGCTAGAGGGATGGAGTTCAAGGCTAGGGAGGTTATGCTGCAATTGTATAGGGTGTTGGTGAGGCCGCATCTGGAGTATTGTGTTCAGTTTTGGTCTCCTTCCCTGAGAAAGGACATATTGGCACTGGAGGGAGTGCAGAGGAGATTCACTAGGTTGATCCCAGAGTTGAGGGGATTAGATTATGACGAGAGGTTGAGTAGACTGGGACTGTACTCATTGGAGTTTAGAAGGATGCGGGGGGATCTTATTGAAACATATAAAATTATGAAGGGAATAGATAGGATAGATGCGGGCAGGTTGTTTCCACTGGTCGGGGAAAGCAGAACTAGGGGGCATAGCCTCAAAATAAGGGGAAGTAGATTTAGGATGGAATGTAGGAGGAACTTCTTCACCCAAAGGGTTGTGAATCTCTGGAATTCCTTGCCCAGTGAAGCAGTTGAGGCTCCTTCTTTAAACGTTTTTAAGAAAAAGATAGATACCTTTCTAAAGAATAAAGGGATTCGAGGATATGGTGTACGGGCCGGAGAGTGGAGCTGAGTCCACAAAGATCAGCCATGATCTCATTAAATGGCGGAGCAGGCTCGAGGGGCCAGATGGCCTACTCCTGTTCCTAGTTCTTATGTTATGTTCTTCACCCCTCACCACCCCAACCTGTCTGACATTTTGCAGGGTTGCGGTGGGGCTAGATGTTGGCCACTTGTCCTCTCTTGGCCCTATTGAGGTCCTCATGCAGCCAATTAATGGCCACTTAAGGCCTCTTCCTGTCCCCTCTGGTATTTTACATGTGATTAAGGGAGACCCATGCCATGCAGGAAGGCCGGTAGTTTTAGCTATGGATGCCGATGATGGTTGGCCTTCAGTGAGGGGCATGGTCCTCTATTGTGGCCCCCTGGATCCATTGGAGCCCCCCCCCCCCCCCCGCAAAGGTCATTCCTCCCCCTTAACCTTCACCCGCCTCTAGAACCTAATCCCACTCATCACACCCTTACTCACCTGTTCTTCTCCACTAAACCTCACACTGCAACCCCCAACCCGGGCTCACCTGCCAGTTAAGGGTCCTCAGCATTGGGGACTGCCTGTAGTCCTGGTGGTTACTCACGGTGGCGCTACTGAGCCTACAAAGCTGCCAATCAATCAGATTGGTCAGCAGTCCCCTAAGGTGGTACTTCCTCCTGATAAAGAGTTGGAAGTCTCAGCTTAAAACAGTGCTCTCAGCATTAAGTTGCTATCCCCCCCGTATCTCCAACAGCACACCCTCAGTACTGTACTAGGAGCGCCAGCCAACATCATTTTCTCATGCCCAAGTCTTGCAGTGGATCAGAAGCAAGAGTGCTACCCCCGAGCCACAGACAAGCTGGGTAGAAATGCTGCTAAATCCATAACATTCCCCAATTCTGACAAAAAAAATCATCCACCTGCCGGATTCCCCGCCGATTGCCGGGACTGGAAAATCCTGGCCAGAGTTTCAACTGTTTTTGCAGAAGTAACACAGCAGGTAAGGAAAGAGACTGTGGGATAGCAACCAGACTATCATCTTGATTGTAGAGCTTTTAGGACTGACACAGAATGGCAAGTCACATATAAACATGCAGATCTGAATCAACCACACGGGACTCTATGCTGCTGCCCTTCAGTGGAATATGAGATTTGATGTTCCATTCTCATCATATCTGCTCAGTGCACATTGAGAATCATTAGGCTTCTCGGGACCAGAATTACAACATGTCGAACAGCGTGGACTATGGGCTATTATAAAGAGTTGCCAACGGTGACAAGTACACCGAGAGATTGGGAGGACTCCTGCTCTGCCAACAGCTTTTCCAAGCATTTCTACACTGACAAGAAAAGCAGACATTCGAGTTGAATAGCAGCAGAATATGATTAATCTTTCTGAAATGTTATTGACCGGTTTCTTTGCAGCGCTCCAGAATATTTACTTATCTCCTGTCCAATTCTCTCTCTACCTCTGCCTGCTCCACTTGACTTGTAGATGAGAGTGAAAGATTATTGGACGGTTTGGTGTAATCAGAATGAAAGAGAGTCATTGAGAAAAGCAAGAAACCGTGGTTTTGAACAAAAATAGAAACTAATAAGAGAGACGACAGAGAAAATAAGAATTAAGTTGAAATTGGATGAGCCAAGGGAATTAAGCAAGCTCTTAAATCTTATTTCTGTGAATAATTAGTTTCAATATAAGAGTAGTGTGGGTTTTGAATTTTATACATGAATGTATGATAGCCATCGTGATAATCAAGGCAGAATGATCAGTTTCTAAACCTCACCGCAGTGACGTCTCTGGCTTTGCAGTACTGATGTGTTTGTTCAGGTTCAATTTGTGCATCTTTTCATCATGTGGACTTAAAAAAAAATCTATTATTTTCAGTTTGTACATCCACAAAACCTTCAGGCTGCAGATGGAGGGCCGAACTGGTCCTCAGCATTGCCAAGCTTTACAAGGGCTAGGTCTGGTGTGGGATGAGAGTCAGGGACAATACAGCCAAATTTCCTGCTCAATATTCAGGAATGTGCACACATTATGGCTAAATCATCTGGTCTCGTGGGAATCATCATGGGCGAGACGGATAATTTGACAGCCAGATAATTTCAAAGGTCCATTGACCTCGGGTGGGTATTTCCAGTCCGGGGCAGGGCAAGGTCGGAAAATCCCACTCATTGAATTATATGCTTCGCTAATGAAGAACGTCCAATTGGCTGAGGAATCAGAGAGTTGACTCCCCATGGAACTGGATTATTTGTTTATTTGTGTTGAAGATCATTTAACAAAATCATATCAGAAGTCAATGAGGCTATTAAAAAGACAAATACATATCATCGTCTTGTAGCTGGAGGAGTAAAGTATTTGACATTTAACTTGTCAAGTTTCAGTTGGAATACCAGGGGCAGACTTTGTTCCTCCACTGGTGGTTATTTAGGCAAGGGATGCCCGTAAAACATTTTGGATAGCCTTCCCACCGGACACCTGCCTGCTCTGACCTTTCTGCAAATTTATGCTGGGAAGGATGAGGCCGAGGCCAGTCTGCCCTTGCTCCAATTGGAACCCTTAAGAGGCCACTTATTGATCATGGAGGCTCTTTCTCATGCAGCCTCAATTTCCAGGCAGCTGGGAGGGGTTCAGGGGGCTGGGGAGCCCGAAAAACAACCCTGTTCAGACCATGGACAGGAAGGATACATTGCCGCCATCAGCAACCTCCTTTTAATATTGGCCACCTCCGCATCTCCCCTGCCAAAAGGTCTGGCACCTGCAAGTACGTTCTCCCCTTCAGCCTCTCCACCAATAAATCCAGTCCCCAATGCTCACACCCTCAGCCTCACCCCCCCAGCCCACCCACCCTGAGACCCCCCACACTCATCCTGAATTCCTAGAATTTAGATTGTGGCAACTGCTTGTCCTGCAACAGTCCTGCCCACTGGCCCTGTTGGCACCAGAGAGCTGTCAGCCAATCAGGTTGTCTGTGGCAGGCAGACAGTGTCCGCAGGGGTGTGATTCCCATCCTCCACGGATGGCAGGAAGGGAACCCCCTCAATCCTGGAAATCCACTCCCTTTACAGGTTTGAGCACCTCCTTACTGGCAGGATGTACCAACAATGGAAAAAAGTGTGATGCGGATTCACTAGGACTAGAAGGAATTCCAGCTGATTAGTGAGGAACTTCTCACTCGAGCTCTGAACGTTAAGGAGGAACTTGATAGAAGTGTTTGAGGTTATGATGAAGGAAATAGTGACAGACTGGGTGGGATGTTGCGTGCAACCCGACGGAGCGGAGGCGACATGTCATTGGCAGGCGGCAGGATTTTCTGGTCCCGCCATTGTCAGAGGGGTCTCCCAATGAATGCACCCCTTGCTGCCGTGAAACCCGCAGATGGGATGTGCCGTAAGCGGGACCAGAAAATCCTGCCGGCGTGAACGGACGGAAAGTTCCAGCCATTATTTCTACGATTGGTAATGAGGCAAAAGTAATCAGGAAAGGAATTAAAGGGGAGTTAGAAAAACATGCTTCACCAGACACTGGCTAGCATTAGAAATTCTCCATCTTGATGCACAATGCACAAACTATTTTAGGGAAGTGTTAAGAACATGGGGCGTCATTCTCCGACCCCCAGCTGGGTCGGAGAATGGCCGTTGGCCGCCGTGAATCCCGCCCCCGCCGAAGTCTCCGGTACCGGAGATTGGGCGGGGGCAGGAATCGGGCCGCGCCGGTTGGCGGGACACCCCGCTCAATTCTCCGGCCCAGATGGGCCGAAGTCCCGCCCAGAAATTGCCTGTCCCGCCGGTTTAAATCAAACCTGGTATTTACCGGCGGGACCAGGCGGCGTGGGCGGGCTCCGGGGTCCTGGGGGTGGGGCGGGAGGCGATCTGACCCCGGGGGGTGCCCCCACGGTGGCCTGGCCCGCGATCGAGGCCCACCGATCCGCGGGCGGGCCTGTGCCGTGGGGGCACTCTTTCCCTTCCGCCTCCGCTACGGCCTCCACCATGGCGGAGGCGGAAGAGACTCTCCCCACTGCGCATGCGCGGGAAACCGGCGGCGCCCGCTGACGCTCCCGCGCATGCGCCGCATTTCCGCGCCAGCTGGCGGGGCAACAAACGCCATTTCCGCCAGCTGGCGGGGCGGAAATCCCTCCGGCGTTGGCCTAGCCCCTCAATGTTGGGGCTAGGCCGCCAAAGATGCGGAGCATTCCGCACCTTTGGGCCGGCGCGATGCCCGTCTGATTGGCGCCGTTTTTGGTGCCAGTTGGCGGACATCGCGCCGTTGGTGGAGAATTTCGCCCATGGGGAGCGAGCAAATGCTTCTGCAGGTACAGAGAAAAACATCAAGAAACCTGAGTGACTCAAAAGGTCTGTGTTTTCATATTGTATGATTGAGAATAATTAGGTGCTCATGGTCTTAGCTCCATACCCATTATTGTGAAAGTGTATTTATTTTACTCATATCAAAGGTTTAAAAGACATTCAGTTGG
This sequence comes from Scyliorhinus torazame, assembly GCF_047496885.1. Taxonomy (NCBI): domain Eukaryota; kingdom Metazoa; phylum Chordata; class Chondrichthyes; order Carcharhiniformes; family Scyliorhinidae; genus Scyliorhinus; species Scyliorhinus torazame. The sequence continues at coordinate 142,011,547 of NC_092707.1, read as the reverse complement.
TTACTTAAATATCATTGATCCCACACTTAAGGAAACCTTAATGGTTCCATAACTTGTTTTATATGGTCTTCCCACAGAACACAATAAAAAAAGTATTGTGGCAATTTTATTGAGTTTCTCCAGTTCATTATTGCAAATGTCATTTTAAATTAAATAATAAAGAGGTAGGTTTTAATCCATGTTGAATCAATTGTATTGTTAACTGAAAATTGACTGTTTTGCCACCCAATGTGAAATTCTCCTAATAGTATGTACCATATTTAATCTAGCGCAGAATGGGAGGCTGAATTTTCAGACTCTGCCAGGAATGCTCATAGAAACAGGTGATCATTAAAAATAGTGCCCGCAGCCAGTGAGCCAGTCCTCCTGTCCTGCCGTTGGGCCATTACCCTGCAGGCGGGATGGGGAGATTCGCAGGGTGGCCTCCCTGCAAATGGCAGATAGTCAATTGATCCTGTTAACAGCCATTTGAGAGCAAATGTCAGAAGTTGATTGGGATTTTCCAGTTGGTCGTCAGTCTCCACAGGCCAGAGTGGGCAGAGTACAGCTGGCTGGGGGTAGCTCCTGGCACTAGATCAAGGGGGAACCAACATTACTGGTAGGCTCCCCCACTCCCCGCTTAGGTTCAGCTGTAACCATCGGCTCCCCCTGTGGAAGGCACCCTCACCAACACCCCACTCCCTCACAGTGGTGGTCTGACTGCTGGACCAACTTGTAATTTGAAGCTTTAAAAGGTTGGAGGAAGGGAGTCACCATTTTCCAGCACCCTCTGCCTCTGCAAAGAGATCCTGCTGCTGCTTCCGACCTAGAGGGTCTCCTATCGGCCTTCCAGCCTTGCGAGCCCACCATAAAAATGGCGAACCCACCCTCTGGCCACTAATTGGCCAATTCATGGAAAATCACAAATCAATACCAGTTTCCCAAATAGTGTGGGTATCCAACCTCCATTTGAGCCTGATGGTGGAGTCCTGGAGCCTACAAGAAAGATAAAACTCAGTGCATTTAACACATTCAGAACATAACCTGATAATAAAAATAAACATACCAAACATGGAACATAGGCATCCATTCACAAAGAGCATTGGGACACTTGGTCATGCTCCTGGGCTTGCTCTTGTGAGGAAACCTGAGACTAGGAAGTTAGACCTCAGGCTGTGGGAACATAAGATAGGGAAACAAAAGCAGCCCCAATATGGGATAAGAGGTATTAGTCTACAGCATGAGAAATCCCTTGAATTGAATGCATTTAAAATATATGAATAATTTTCAATACCTTTAAGAACAAACTTAAAGCCTGTTCAAAGCAGGAACCACTGGTGACTGGCTGAGAAGGACAAAGAGGATGCCACTATTTGAGCTTTATGAAAAGTGTACACGTGCAAGACTTTTAATATATAGGACTGGATTCTCCGTTCCTCCGGCGTGTTTCCCTTCAACGCGCCGTTCGCTGGCAGCGGGGTTCTCTACTTGCACTGCTTGAAATGGAATTTCCCATTTAAAACACCCACACGGCAGGGTTGCGCTGCCGGCAGAAAAAGAGAATCACAACGGCCGGAAAATTCCGGCAATAATGGGCGGGATTCTCCGACCACCGCCCCCCCCCCCCCCGCCGGGTCGGAGAATCACCGGGGGCTGGCGTGAATCCCACCCCCGCCGGTTGCCGAATTCCCCAGCACCGGAGATTCGGCGGGGGCGGGAATCGTGCCACGCCGGTTGGCAGGCCCCCCCCCAGCGATTCTCCGGCCCGCGATGGGCCGAAGTCCCGCTGCTGTCAACCCACGCCAGCCGGCGTGGATTGAACCACCTTTGGGACGGCGGGACACGGCGGCATGGGTGGGCTCCGGGGTCCTGGGGGGGGGCGCGGGGCGATCTGGCCCCGGGGGGTGCCCCCACGGTGGCCTGGCCCGCGATCGGGGCCCACCAATCCGCGGGTGGGCCTGTGCCGTGGGGGCACTCTTTTCCTTCCACCTTCGCCATGGCGGAGGCGGAAGAGACCCCCTCCACTGCACATGCGCGGGGATGCCGTGAGCGGCCGCTGACGCTCCCGCGCATGCGCAGCCCGGCAAAATCAGTTTCCCGCTAGCTGGCGGGGCGGAAATCAGTCCGGCGCGGGCCTAGCCCCTCAAGGTGAGGGCTCGGCCACTCAAGATGCGGAGGCTTCTGCACCTTTGGGACGGCGCAATGCCGGACTGATTTGCGCAGCTTTTGGCGCCGGTCGGCGGACATCGCGCCGATATCGGAGAATCCCGTCCAATGTTTCAGATGTTGTCATAAATCTCACCTGGCACTGCTCATGGGTACTGTGGGCACTACAGCAAAACTGGAATGTTTAGTTCAGCTGGTCTGTCCTGTGAAGTCCAATGTTTAGATACCCCAGTGGGGAAGTGGTCCAGCTAGACCCTGAAATCAATTTGAACTAATAATTGTTATTGTTCAAAACCTTTCCAAATTGGCAACTACTTAGTTCCAAATCTTGTTAACCTCCCAAGGCTGCGGGGAGAGGGGGGGAAACGTCCGAGCAAGTCCATTGTCCTTCACCGGGTCTGGATTGGCTGGAAATTCTCACCCAATTAGAAAGGAAATACTTGTGTCTTTTTCTTCTTGTATTCTGTTTCTTAATGGATTGGTGAGTTATGATTTGTTACTGCTTGATATCTGCAGGATTATCATGGGCTGTCAAAATTTATGCACCAAGTATCGGTTGTACACGTGGCAGCTGACTCCTGTTTGTGTGAAAGGCATTCATTTTCCCTTCCCCATTCAATATGATGAAGGCAATCTTGATGAGAAGTTTATGGTGTAATTACTATAAAATTGTGCAATTTAATCTTCAGTGGGTTACTGGAACAAAGAACAGCTGTGCCGAGCTCCACCTGCCAATATAAAGAATATTGAGAATTTTGAGCAGGAGGCCCACTGGCCTCCATTTTAATAGTTCGAAAATCCTTTCAATACCACTGAACTCTCAGCCTGAGTTCCCAATACACATTCCAGGAGACCAAGGTTCCAGTGAGAATAAACCTAACCTATTCCGAATTTTCAAGACATAAATTTCTTAAATTTCATAAATTATGGGAGGGTGGCACGATGGCATAGTGGTTAGCACTGCTGCCTCACGGCTCCAGGGTCCTGGGTTCAATTCCGGCCTCGGGTGACTCTGTGTGGAGTTTGCCCTTCCTCTGCGTGGGTTTCCTTCGGGTGCTCCGGTGTCCTCCCACAGTCTAAATATGTGCAGGTTAGGTGGATTGGCCATGTTAAATTGCCCTTAGTGTCCAAAAGGTTTGGTGGGGTTACTGGGTTAGGGGGATAGGGTGGAAGCGTGGGTTTAAGTAGCGTGCTCTTTCCAAGGGCCAGTGCTGACTCGATGGGCTGAATGGCCTCCTTCTGCACTGTAAATTCTATGATTTACAGAGAAGGAATAGGTGGTTCAGCCCAACTGGTCAGTGCTGGTCTCCTAACAGCCAACATCATCTCATCAGACCAGCATATCCTTCTATTCCTTTCACACTCACAGGCCTATCTAACATCCCCTTAAATGCATCTTTGTTAAGTCACCTCAACTGCTCCATGTGCACATTCCACATTCTGACGATTTGGATTATAAACACTGCTCCCACTTATTTGGACAGCGGGTGTTGGCAATGGTTCTTTTGCACGTTCTCAAGACTCATGTCTTGATTCTTTACTTGACCCATTACACATATTTTTCATTGCACCATCATCCCTCTTGTCACTTCCTCCTGCTTTGAATCTATCACAGAGCTCTTCCATTTCCTCCCCCGCTGCCTATTTCTTTCCTTGCTTCTATATTTGCGAAGAAAAAAAATCTGTTAAATGTCCAACTCACTCCAGTGCTGAAAAAAGGATGTTAGCCCTGAAATGTCAACACTTTCTCTCGCCACAGGCGCTGTCCGACCTGTTGAGTATTTCCAGCATTTTCTGCTTTTTATTCTAGGCACCGATTGAGTAACGAGGGTAAGACGTTTCTCCTGAACTTCTTATTAGGTTAATTGTTGAGGCCCTTACACTGACGGATGCTCATTTTGGTCTCCCCCAGCCCTCACCCCCACTCCAAACAAATGGGAACAGCTTTTCTAAGTTTAACCAACAAACGTATTAATAAGGTTAAAGACTGTTCAGCCAGCCTTCTCTTTAAAATGATGGTTAGAACCTCTATGTGGCTGCACAATGGAAAGATTGCAAAATGGAAAAAAGAATTATTCAAGGTTTTGCGAACTTCCTTTCAACACTGTTACCTTAGATGCACGGTACTTTCGAGGAGACAAGTTTAGTGGAAATTGTAGGCAACACTGCAAAGCTATGCTGACAGGGATAGGCAGAACAAAAGCATCAATGACATTTTGTTCATTGTTCAAAAAATTGAATTTCTTTTTGCTCCACCAAATTTATTTTCTGTGTCTCTCCCGAACCAGCAATTCAGGTCAGATTTGTTCTGATCTTTGCTCATGCGCAATTGAAACACTAGCATTCAATCCAACCAAGAGGGACCTCGCAGCCCAATTTTAGTTTCCATTCACAGGATGTGGGCAGAGTTAGCCCATCACCAATTGAAAAGGTGATGGTGAACTGCTACAACTGAATGGTTTACCAGGCCATTTTAGAGGGCAGTTAAGAATCAACCACATTGCTGTATGTCTGGGATCACATAGAGACTAAACCAGATGGACGAACATTGTGAACAAGATGGATTATTATGACAATTCAGTGGGTTCATAATCATCAATACTGGAGTTGTTTTTATTCCAGATTTATTTAATTAATTGAATTCAAATTCCCCAGCTACATTGGTAGGATTTCAAATCCAGGACAGAGTTCAATTGAACTCACTTCAGTGGACATGATAACCAGTAGGCCGGGGGGGGGGGGGGGGGGGGGGGGGGGGGGGGGATCAGGCAGATTCTCAATGTTGGGGAAACTGTTCCCAAGTAAGTTGGGTCTGGGAAGGGATTGATGTGGAAATTCTGCTACCAGCAGTGGAATGTCAATTAGGCTCATTAATCAGTCACTTGACACCAATGATCCCTGAGCCAGTTCAGTAGTGGTTCAGGAATTAAAAGGGACTGGTGGGGATCTCAGGTTTGCCAGTGGCCTCATAGATAAGTCCCTCATTGCGAAGCATTCAGCGCCCAATTGAGGCACCAGCCCACCCCACCTCTGGCGTCCCTTCCCCATGAATCCTATTCTGTCCCACTCACCTGTGTTCAGGCATCCAGCGGCAATCCGCAGACTGGGCCTTGGAGCATTACCAGCAGTAGCCACCTCTCCTGGTGGCTCTGCTGGCAATAAAGAGCTGCCAGCCTCTAGTTGGCCAGCAATTGTTGGAGCTGGAATTCCACCCTACTGGGGCCTGATTGCATGTAAGGTTCACGCTCCCTGTTAAGTACCTGACGTCATTTATATTAGGTTGGGCCTCCCTCAAGAAAGTGACACAGGGCTCCTATCAGTTCGAAAACCAGTGGGGAAGGACCCCAGTTGCTAGAACTAAATACCAGCCCATGCCACTGGATTACTAGTTCAATAGCACAACCACTCTGGTATGAATTCTGTACTCAGCTGCTGTCCATGCATTTCCAAGTCCACCAAAAGCAATCTACAGTGGGAGTTTTGGCCAATTTTTCTGCTCTCTATCCTGGGGTCATAATGATCAATGATTGCCCATCTGATTCCAGTCTGGTTCAGATCAGCAGACTGCAGGACTCAAACCACAGAACCACAGAACTGTTACATCACAGAAGGAGGCCATCTTGCCCATTGTGTCTGAACTGTTAAAAATCGGCCAGGAGACCGGAGATAATCCCCGCTTGCTCTTCTTTGAGATATATGTTCCTGCAGCATAATTTTGTTGCCTAAGTGCTGGGAGAGAAGCTAGGAGCTTTCTGGTGCACGTGGCTCATATCCACACCAGACAGAAGGATTTAACCATGGAGTCATTACAAGTACTGATGGCGATATGGTAGCACAGTGGTTAGCACTGCTACCTCACAGCGCCAGGGACCCAGGTTCGATTCTGGCCTCGGATGACTGTCTGGGTGGAGTTTGCACTTTCTCCCCATGTCTGCGTGGGTTTCCTCTGTGTGCTCCGGTTTCCTCCCACAGTCCAAAGATGTGCAGGGTAGGTGGATTGGCCATGCTAAATTACTCCTTAGGGTGGGGTTGCAGGAATAGGGCGGGGAATTAGGCCTAGGTTAGGGTGATCTCTCGAATGGCCAGTGTAGACTCGATGGGCTGAATGGCCTCCTTCTGCACTGTAGAAATTCTATGATTAACAAAATACTGGTCAGAGGCCTCATTAGAAAATGCAATCAAATGTATTTACGCCAAACTGGAAACCCCAAAATTAGAGTTCGTATAGAATTGCAGAAAAAGACTGTTTTGCTATGGTTTCATACATTTAAAAAATATCTAATTGTTGCTGAAAGGAAGCACAAAAGAAATCTGATGGCAACTGAATTAACTCAGGCATTTTAGACTTTAGTAGATTTCATTGCGATAAATAGCCAATAATTAATCAAAGGTTCTACATCCTTATGTTGCCCCGCATCCAAACTTGCATCCCAGTGACAGCCATCGGTATTCATTTCGATAACTGGACTACAACACTGCTTGTCTAAGTAATCTCGTGCGACCTCCTACAGCTTTTTGCCTGGGACTCAGTCATTTGAATTGCTGTTTTCCCCCGTGTCGTTGTGACAACTGCCAGCTACTCTTCATGTTGGCAAAAAAGCCCGTGAGCCACAGAAAGAATCTGCGCTCTGTTGGAAGACACGCTTTTACAAAGACAAAGCAACTTTTTCGCCAAAATTGAAAAGAAAAAGCAGGTTTCAAGCTCCAGCTTCAGTTAGCTGAAATTCAGGTTCCGCACTCATTTATGCTACACACTGATGTACTAAAGAGATAAAGAATGAGGACCAGTGAAGGATGGAGGGAATAATCACGAGGACATAAAACCACTTACAGTCATCTATTGAAAAATATTCTGATCTTCAACGACTGCCGATCAATGCTCACCGGTCTGGTATTACATATTGGTCTCCAGGGACATATAAACCTTGGTTGTTGCCAACTAAATATATAAAAATGTCTATTTATGTTCAAATATGGTTAGCTTAAGTGCATGTCTTTTCTGACTTTTTAAAAAGTAATTGCGGTTTCCCCCTGCATAGGCATTAAGCAAAAACAAATATATATTATTATATGTGTGCGTGTATATAAATCAAATTGTAAGCACATTTGGAACCAAAGCGTGTGTTGGTTTTTCATTTTGTTCCCAACATTGCCCCTGTGGGAGTATTCGATTTAATTATTATAAAAATTACATTAAACATGAAAGGTATTTTCATCTATGCTCAAAAATTATTACATTTTTGGCAGCACGGTTACTGCAGGCTTGTTCAATATCAACTTCAGTTAAGCTTCTATAGTACAACCTGGCACAAAGCGATTTGGGACACCTAACAAGTATGAGAGAGTTTTTTAGTCTTCTCAGTAGCATCTCTGAAATGTTGACCAACGTCCCTCCCGGCCATCAAATTGGAGGATGCAGTTTTTTCCCCGGTTGGCTCCATCAGGCCGAACAAGTTTCATATCGGGATGCCTCGGAAGTGCAAACATTGTGTGCCTAGGTGGCACGGTCAAAATGTGGACCAAAATCCTACAGTCACACCCCACACTGGGAGATGCAATGTTGGGATAATCCAACCCCCACCCCCCACATCCCCACTCTGTTGAGGAAGCAGGTGCAAATGCCCCATCTCCACTTCCACTTTGCCCAGACCATGCAAGTGTCAGGGTGAAGCTGGCTATATAAATATAAGTTGTTGTTGTCATATTGACGTGCTTGTGTTAATAGGTGAACAGAATGATTTTACCTTAAGACTTAATTTCCTTTTGAATGTTCTGCACCTGTCATTATTTATTTCTATTCTTCATTTTACTCCTACGCTTGTGATCTGACCTCAAACTTTGGCAATTGTGATCTATAATTACATGCGGGGAGGAATGCAAGCCTTCTCCTGATTATTTTCTTTCTCTCCATTATTCTCCATTTAACCCAGACAAGCTCTGGAGCTGGAAGCATGGACCCGCATCTAACGCTGATCGCTTATTTTCCTTAGCCTATAAATATTCATGTCAGGGCAGCGTTTAGCTGCACAAAGCAACTTAACACAAGAATGAAGTTAAAACAAAACGCTGTCCCGCGGTATCTATTCCATTCACAAGGCGTGCATCACGGGCCCATACGACTCACTTGACCTCCTGAGGGATGTGGCTAATGACAGATAATCACTGGAGAGTAAACAACTCTGAAGGTCGCAAATTCTATCATTGGGCCAATTTAAAATTCTTGTGGAATTCCGGAATACCAATTTAACACTGCCTAACTGCCTTACTCACCTCTGACTAGATATACTGTACATGCTCATGAACCTAGTACCAGTTGAAACATCGTCTGTTACTGGGTAAATGAAAATCTATGTATATATTTATCCTCAGTTCTATTCTTAACCGTCTAACATTAATTGTCACAGTGTGAGACTATTCTGCTCATCCACTACATTGGGAGGGTTATTTTCCTAATCACTCTACACAGTTGTTGAATTTTGTACTCATTTCTCTAGTTCCACAAATAACTTGTTTCCTTCATATTTTCACTGCTTCTTGTCATTTTTTAAATGTGAATCATAAGACCATAGGATATAGGGGCAAAATGAGGCCATTCGGCCCATTGTATCTGCTCTGCCATTCGATCATGGCTGATATGTTCCTCATCCCTGTTCTCCAGCCTTCTCCCTGTAGCCCTTTATCCCTTTATTAATCACAAATTCCCCTTATTAATCAAGAACACCAAGTTTGTGCTTGAGGTGCTGCTACCTACTGGTAATCATGGCCCATCTCATTTTCCTTTTTTTCCCTAATTAACCTAGGTTCGATCTGAGGTTTGATTTACATTGTGAAGCAACACACAACTCCTCACTACTCCCAAACCTCAGCTTTGACAACGGGTCATCTGGACTCGAAACGTTAGCTCTTTTCTCTCCCTACAGATGCTGCCAGACCTGCTGAGATTTTCCAGCATTTTCTCTTTGGTCCCAAAGCTCTGTCATCATTTTGGCGTGAGAGTGTTCAGATATTTCAAAAAGCCTCACAATTGGAATTTTATCAGTGAACCAATTTAAAATTCAAGCAAATTCTACACGGCAGTCCCTCAGATAATTCCAGCGCATTTGTGAGGTGTGACCCATTACTCCTAAAGCTATTCCAACTATACTTTATCCTCCCTATCCTCTTTGACAAGCACTGATAAGCTCCCGCATGGTGTTCTTCTGTAGGCAGTACCTCAGGAATGATTTGATTTATTGTCACATGTACCGAGGTACAGTGAAAAGTATTTTTCTGCGGCCAAGGAAACATACACAGTATGCACACAGTAGACAAAAAAGAATAATCGGCAAAGTACATCGACAAGTAGTAGATCGACAAATAGTACATCGACAAATAGTGATTGGTTACAGTGCGGAGCAAGGGCCAAACAAAGCAAATACATGGGCAAGAGCAGCATAGGGCATCGTGAATAGTGTTCTTACAGGGAACAGATCAGTCCGAGGGAGAGTCGTTGAGGAGTCTAGTAGCTGCAGGGAAGAAGCTGGTCCTATGTCTGGATGTGCGGGTCTTCAGACTTCTGTACATTCTGTCTGATGGAAGGGTCTGGAAGAAGAGAAAGCCTGGGTGGGAGGGGTCTCTGACAATGCCTTTCTGAGGCAGCGGGGGGTGTAGACAGAATCAATATGAGGGTGGTAAGTTTGTGTGATGCGTTGGGCTGAGTTCACCACACTCTGCAGTTTCTTGCGATCTTTGGCCGAGCAGTTGCCATACCAAGTTGTGATGCAGCCGGATAGGATGCCCTCTATGGCACATCTGTAGAAGTTTATGAGAGTTGATGCAGATAGGCTAAATTTCTTTAGCTTCCGTAGGGAGTAGAGACGTTGTTGGACTTTCTTGACTATTGCATCAACGTGAATGGACCAGGACAGACTGTTGGTGATGGTGACCCCCAGGATTGTAGGGCCAGGGAGATAACATCTGCTCTGTTACTTCCAATCCAGTTGGATGGATTTGGAGATGGCTGACCGGCCCAATGCATGATCTGAAGACTCTGCCACAGTGGGGCAGCTGGTGCTTGGACGGCCAGGTAGATGAGTTGTTTGGACGTTTGTGCACTCTCTCCGATGCCTCGACTTTGTAAGTCCCTGACAAAGCTTCTTTTATGTGTTTGGTGCATTCCTGGATGAATCTTCTCCATTTTGCCAAGTTACAGGCCAGAGTAGGCTATGAGTCTGCAGGGATGTTTGATCTCTTCAGGGATGCTTTTGAGACATCCTTAAAACTTTCTCTACTAACAACATTAGAATAGGTGATCTCTAATTCTCTGATCCATCTGATCATTTCTTGAAGAAAATAAAAATGCTCATTATTATTTCATGGATCTATGCATATATATTTAACCTCAAAACCCTCTTCCATTCTTAATTCCCTGGGTATGTAGCTATGCATCATCTATTCGATTGAAGATTCAAGGTGCATCTCAAATGGCCAGGTACCTTTACGGATGCTGAAATCTTTCAGCTACTTGCCAGCAAGCATTTCCTGGCATATTATTAAGTGCTTAGTTGATTGACTGCATCTGATAAGCTTAAAGTGTGAAAGCAGATGCGAAGAAGGAATGTAACACAACTGCCATTTCTCACCTCTAAACATGCCCCCATAAGAAAACCATAGTAATATAGCTGTGGGACATTTTTCAAATCTGGATTTTCTCAGAACTTGCATATCGTTAAAAAAGAATGTCAATATAAAAACTGGAGGACCCACACAACTTGATGCAAGACGTATCTAATCTGCCAAAATGGAGGTTATCAGTAATAACTGTGTAGCTTACTGAGGGCCTCTAGTTGGAAAACCAGGTACAGCAATATTACTGTGTATTCTTGATTTAGAAATGCGTCGAATTTTAGTTTCACCTTTAGGTTTTTCCGCAGGACATGCATAATTTTGTGCTCTCATTTTCTTGATTTTAACCCTCTTCTCCAACAACAATTTGTATCTATACAGATCGATTGCACGTTATCCATCATCTTAAACTCAGCAAATGAAGAGGTTTCTGTTTGACTTCAGCATTCGCTAACTAAATAAAAAATAATAACCTGCATTGCAGCTTTAACACAAATGTCTGAACAATTAGTACTGCACTTTTATTAGATTGAATTGCTTTACATAAGAACAGAAGCCAAACATTCAGCCCCTTGAGCCTATTCCACTATGCCTGCATTCAAATTGTGACTACAATTCAAACATACTTCATTGACTGTACAGTGCCTAGGGATACCCTGAGCTCTGAAAGGTACTGTATACTTTCTTTCCTTGTTTATTTGCTTCTTTTTTCTTCCCCTCTCACTGTCTTTCTCTCTTTCCTTCAATCTCTCGATTTCTCCCACTCTTTTTCTCTCTCTTTCAATCATGGCTGATCTGTACTTCAACTCCATTGTGCCTACATTTGATCAATACGAGTAAAGAAGGACATTCTTATCCAAGGGAGTGGTTCCTGGGATGAGGGGATTCTCTTATGAGGAGATATTGAGGAGGCAAGGTCGGTATGCCCTGGAATTTAGGAGAATGAGAGGTGATCTCATTGAAATGTACAAAATTCTTAAGGGACCAGACAGGGTAGATGCTGAGAAAACGTTTCCCCTGGATGGAAATCACAAGGGCAAAGTCTCAGAATTAAGGATCAGTCAATTAGCTTGGAGAGGAAGAGAACGTTCTTCACACAGTTCTTTGGAATTCTCCACCCCAGTGAGCTGTGTATGCTCAGTCATTGAGTTTATCTAAAGATAAAGGTCCAGAGAATGAAGAGATGTGGTGATAGTGTGTGTCGTGTTGGGTGCTCTGCTACACAGACGAACCAACACGGTTGCGGATGGTACAACTCAGTTTTATTACTAACAATATTTACAATGGTAAACTGGTTACTGTGGTTCATTCATTACCCTTGAATCTGTGGACCTATCCCTAACACTATCTTGGAGTGGCACTCAGCACATGGTGGATGTCTGAGTGGCTTGCTGTGAGCTCTGTGCCCTGAGCTGTCTCCTGCTGGAATGAACGGGAAGTGTCGTGTTCCCCGTTTTATAGTGTGTATGCTCTTGCCTGTGATTGGCTGTGGTGTTGTGTGCGGAACGAGCGGGGAGCCACGCGTCGGAGAACTTCGGCAGGTGCTGACCAGCCACTTTCTGGTAGGTGGATGCGGACGTCGTCCCCAGGCGCCAAGGCGGGAAGATCAGTTGCCCGTGTGTCATGTGCCACCTTCTGGCGAACGCGCTGTTGTTGCATCCTGTGCAGTACTGGAGCATGTTGGTTGTGGGGACCAGAATGGACGGCACAGTGGTCCTGAGGGCACGACCCATCAACAGCTGGGCTGGTGAGAGGCCAGTGGCTAGTGGGGTTGTGTGATAGGCTAGCAGGGCTAAGCAGAAATCCGATCTGGCATCAGCAGCCTTGCAGAGGAGCCGCTTGACAATGTGAACGCTCTTCTCCGCCTTTCCATTGGACTGGGGATGCAGAGGGCTGGACGTCACGTGTGTGAAGCCATACGAAGCAGCAAAGGAAGACCATTCCTGGCTGGCAAAACAGGGCCCATTGTCCGACATGACAGTCACCGGAATGCCGTGGCGAGCGAAGGTGTCTTTGCAGGCCCTTATGACAGCGGACGAAATCAAATCGTGCAGGCGTATGACCTCTGGATAGTTTGAAAAGTAATCTATGACAATTACATAATACTTGCTGAGCGCGTGAAAAAGGTCCACACCCACCTTCGCCCAGGGGGACGTCACGAGCTCATGGGGCTGAAGCGTCTCAGGAGGTTGCGCCGGCTGAAACCTTTGGCAGGTGGGGCAGTTGAGCACCATATTGGCAATGTCATCACTAATGCCCGGCCAGTATACCGCGTCTCGGGCCCTCCGTCTGCACTTCTCGACCCCCAGATGGCCTTCATGTAGTTGATCGAGGACCAGCTTGTGCATGCTGTGTGGAATCAAAATCCTGTCCAGCTTCAGGAGGACACCATCAATGACGGCCAAGTCGTCCCGGACATTGTAGAACTGCGGGCACTGTCCTTTGAGCCACCCTCCCGTCATGTGGCACATCACACGTTGTAGAAGGGGGTCAGCCGCAGTCTCCCGGCGAATATGGGCCAGACTGAGTCATCGGCTGGCAGATTTGCCGATGTGAAGGCCACCTGCGCTTCGACCTGACAGACGAACCCCTCCAAGTCGGGCGGTGTGCTCACTGCTCTAGATAGGGCATCCGCAATGATAAGGTCCTTTCCCGGGGTGTAGACCAGTTGGAAGTCGTACCTCCTGAGTTTGAGAAGGATGTGCTGGAGGCGAGGGGTCATCTCGTTCAGGTCCTTATGTGTGATGCTGACCAGGGGGCGATGGTCAGTCTCAACGGTAAACTGGGGGAGACCATACACGTAGTCATGGAACTTGTCTATTCCGGTTAGCAAACCCAGGCACTCCTTTTCGATCTGCGCTTAGCGCTGTTCTGTGGGGGTTATGGCCTGCGAGGCATAGGCGACCGGGGCCCATGGCGCAGTGTCATCCCGCTGTAGGAGTACCGCCCCAATGCCGGACTGGCTGGCATCAGTCGAAATTTTACTGTCACGAGATGTGTCGAAAAACGCCAATACCGGGGCTGTGGTGAGCTTAATTTTGAGCTCCTCCCATTCCTTCCGGTGTGCGGGCAGCCACAGGAACTCCGTGGACTTCTTGACTAGGTGGCGAAGAGCCGTCGTGTGGGAGGCAAGGTTGGGAATGAACTTCCCAGGAAGTTGACCATGCTCAGGAAGCGTAGCACTGCTTTCTTGTCTGCTGGCTGCGGCATGGCTGTAATGGCGCTCACCTTGTCTGCATCCGGACGGACCCCTGACCGGGATATGTGGTCCCCCAGAAACTTCAGCTCGGTTTGGCCGAAAGACCACTTGGCTTGGTTGGGGCGCAGGCCGTTTTCCCGTATCCGCGCAAAGACGCGCTGGAGACGATTGATGTGCTCCTGTGGTGTGGTGGACCAGATGATGACGCCGTCAACGTAGACGCGCACCCCTTCGATGCCCTCCATCATCTGTTCCATGATCCTGTGAAAGACCTCGGATGCCGAGATGATGCCAAATGGCATTCTGTTATAGCAGAACCTGCCAAAAGGGGTGTTGAAGGTGCACAGCTTCCTGCTGGACTGGTCCAGTTGGATCTGCCAAAAACCCTTCGAATGCATCCAGCTTTGTAAAGGTTTTAGCCTGGGCCATTTCACTCGTGATCTCTTCCCGTTTGGTTAGAACAAACAAAGAACAAAGAAATGTACAGCACAGGAACAGGCCCTTCGGCCCTCCAAGCCCGTGCCAACCATGCTGCCCGACTAAACTACAATCTTCTACACTTCCTGGGTCCGTATCCCTCTATTCCCATCCTATTCATGTATTTGTCAAGATGCCCCTTAAATGTCACTATCATCCCTGCTTCCACCACCTCCTCCGGTAGCGAGTTCCAGGCACCCACTACCCTCTGCGTAAAAAAACTTGCCTCGTACATCTACTCTAAACCTTGCCTCGCTCACCTTAAACCTATGCCCCCTAGTAATTGACCCCTCTACCCCGGTTATGGGGTAGTGTTCCCTCATTATGTTGTTGTTCAGGTCTTTCGGGTCAATGCAGATCCGGAGTTCGCCAGAGGGCTTCTTAACACACACCATGGAGCTAACCCATGGCGTGGGCTCCGTGACCCGGGATAGCACCCCTTGGTCCTGGAGATCCTGCAGCTGCTGTTTGAGGCGGTCTTTGAGTGGTGCTGGGACCCTGCGAGGTGCGTGAATGACCGGGGTGGCGTCCGGTTTGAGTCGTATTCTGTAGGTATAGGGCAATGTGCCCATGCCCTCGAATGCCTCCTGGTTGTGGGTGAGGAGTGATTGAAGCTGTGCCCTAAATTCTGCATCCGGGAAGTCTGATGTGCCTTCTGGAGACAGAGCATGGACCCGCTGCACGAGGTCGAGAACCTTGCATGCCTATGCGCCTAGCAGGGAGTCCTTTGATGATCCGACTATTTCGAAGGACAGTGTGGCCATGTATGTGTTGTGTGTCACCTGGAGCTGGCAGGATCCCATGGCCGGGATAATGTTTCCATTGTAGTCGACCATCTTGCAACGGGATGGCCGAATTGGTGGTCTGACCTTCAAGGCGTAGAAGGCTGACCATGCTATTAGGTTGGCAGAGGCACCAGTATCCAGACGGAATGTTATCGGTGATCGGTTGACCGTTAGGGTGGCACACCATTCATCACCCGAATTGACGCTGTTCACTGGCATCGGCTGGTGGGTCATGCCTGGAGACATCCAGTTCCTATCAATGACCGTAACATGGAAGGCATCCTGGTCATCTGTGTCACTGGTTTGGATATCGTCTGGGCACGACTCGTAGTAAGGAGGCTGAATGGTCCGCACGTCCCTGCGAGGTTGTCGGAATTTGGGAGCATTGGCAGGTTGAGCTGCTCGATAGCAGGCAGCGTAGTGGCCCATCTTGCCACAGTGGAGGCATTGTCGTTTTTTTGCCGGACATTGCCGCTTTAAATGTGCGGCTCCGCAGTTGCCGCACGTCGTGACGTCATGGCGTTCGTTGCGCCACCGCGCATGCGCAGTTCGGTCTTGTGTCGAGTGCGCCTGCGCATCACGTCCCTCTGCGTCAACGTCTTTTTCGGCGCGCATAAACGCGGGAGGCCGCGGAAAGCGCACAAAATGGCCGCCCTCGTCCGGGCCGCGGGCTGGGAGGAACTCGATCGCCTGGACCCGTTTGGCCTCGTAGGACGCCTGCCGTGCCGATTCGGGCACGTAGGACCCCTGCCGCGCCGATTCAGCCGCTAGAAATTGGGAGTAGCAGCTGGTCGCGTTGTCATGAAGGACACAGGCTTCGATTGCGGAGGCTAGGGTGAGGCCTTTAGTTTTGAGGAGCTGCTGGCTTAGGGCGCCCGAGGTGACCCCAAAAACAATCTGGTCCCGAATCATTGAATCGGAGATGGTGTCGTAACCGCAGGACTGCGTGAGGATACGGAGGTGTGTAAGGAAAGATTGAAAGGGCTCATCCTTACCCTGCAGGCGCTGCTGGAAGAGATACCTCTCAAAACTCTCATTTACCTCAATGCTGAAGTGTTGCTCGAGTTTGAGAAGGACCGTCTTGTACTTGGTCTTGTCCTCACCTTCCGCGAACACCAGGGAGTTGTAGACATGGATGGCGTGTTGCCCTGCCGTGGAGAGGAGGGCGATTTTTCTGATGTCCGAAGCGCTCTCCCTTTTGGTGGCTTCTAGGAAGAACTGGAAGCGCTGTTTGAACAGCTTCCAATTGACGCCGAGGTTTCCAGCGATTTGTAACGGCTGCGGCATGCTGACGGTGTCCATGGTGCAGGATGGCGAATTCCTGAGGATTCGTAGGTAGGTCTCACAGTTACCGGGTTCCAAGCCTGGTACTATGTCATGTTGGGTGCTCTGCTACACAGACGAACCAACACGGTTGCGGATGGTACAACTCAGTTTTATTACTAACAATATTTACAATGGTAAACTGGTTACTGTGGTTCGTTCATTACCACTGAATCTGTGGACCTATCCCTAACACTATCTTGGAGTGGCACTCAGCACATGGTGGATGTCTGAGTGGCTTGCTGTGAGCTCTGTGCCCTGAGCTGTCTCCTGCTGGAATGAACGGGAAGTGTCGTGTTCCCCCATTGTATAGTGTGTATGCTCTTGCCTGTGATTGGCTGTGGTGTTGTGTGTGTATTGATTGGTCCGTTGATCTGTCCATCAGTATGTATGTATGTTTGCACCATGATGTTTACCTGAATATCATGACAGTGTGGGAAGGTGGATTTGAGTTAAAATATCAGCAATGGTGAATGATTGTGAAATGGTGGGACAAGCTAGCAAAACCAGCTCCTATTTATGTAGCTGTTCTTTTATACAGTTAGCTGACATTGCGAGTGCGCATGTGTGGGGCCTGTGCCTGCCCCCTCAGCACTTGCTGAACGTTTAGATGCTGGAGTGGAAAGTGCAACAATGTCGCGCTGCAGCTTTGATTGGTCAAAGCAGTTCTGGCCCGGGGCTTTTAAATGATCCAGTGGCAGCGGGAGCTGTAGTTGGGAGTTTACAGGTGGAATCTTCCTTTACCCAAGACAACCCAAAACCCGGGATGGGATCTGATCATCAGAATAAATGTTTCGGGGTGTTTCGGGAGGCGAGGGTGTTGGCTGTGGACATTCAATGCTGCTGTTCACAAGCGACATTTGGTGAGTTTAAGCTTCCCAACTGACCCCTGATCTGATTTCTATCATGAGGCTAAAACCAATGCCACAATTGCAAAGCGATAGGTTTTATCTTAAGACAATAAATTTGGGTTGGAGCCTCCTTTGCTAAAATGACAAAACGCCCATGTTCTCCTCCAAAAAAATGATGTTTCCCCAGTATTTCCAGGCTACATTTTAGACATCCACACTCCGCACATTTTTGTTTTGAAAACTGCTGACCTGGTAGGTTTTCAATAGAGTGGGAAAGGTGTTAGTATACTTTTTATGTCGTTGAGGCTCACAGTAAGGCCATGTCCTGCCAATCCACGTCCTCCTCGTCAGACAAGGCCTGGTGTTCCTCCTCCTCCTCCTCCAGCACATCGCCCCTCCGCTGAGCGATGTTGAGGAGGACGCAGCAGTCTGCCACGATGCCGGTGACCCTCTCAGCATCATACTGGAGGGCCCCTCCAGAGTGGTCCAGGCATCTGAACTATATCTTCAGGATGCCGAAGCGCCGCTCAATCACACTCCTGGCCGTTATATGGGTATTGTTTTAGCGGTCTCGGCGTCAGTCTATGGCCTCCGGATAGGCGTATTCTACCACGACCGCAGTGGATAACCCCTGTCACACAGGATCCAACTACCAGCCGGGGATAGGGGTGGGGGTCCTCGATTAGACAGGTAATCGTCGAGCATGCCAGGATGAAGGCGTTGTGCACCCTGCCCAGGTATTGGGCACAGACGTGCATGGTGCTCAGCTGATGGTCACATATCAGCTACATTCATCGAATGGAAGCCCTTTTAGTTTGTGTAGAGCGACCTGTCACCTGCAGATGATCGTAGGGTGACATGCACCCCGATGATCACCCTGGGGACCCAACGGCAGTGAACCCAGCTGCCCAGGCACCCTTGTGGGATCGGTCCACATTGAAATGGATGCATTGTGCCGACCGGACATATACAGCCCCCATGACGGCACGGATGCACTTGTGTACTGAGCTCTGTGACATTCCAGACAGGTCCCTACTCGGCGACTGGAAGGAGCCTGTAGCGTTTAAGTTCAGGGCGACCGTCACCTTGACGAACACCGGGAGCGGGTGTCCTCTCCCATCCCCTGCGGTACCAGGTGTGCCTTGATCAGGCAGATATTTCACACTGTCTTCCTGCTCAGCCAGAATCTTCAATGGCATGCCCTGTCCGGCATAACAGCCAATGCCGGTACACACGGGGCCTCATGCTACGCGTTCTTTGCACCTTTTCCTTCTCGGTCTGTTGGACGGCCGGCTCTCCATCCTGTGCGGCTGTCTCCTGTTCGTCTGGGGCACACTCTGCTCCTGCACGCTCCACTGCTACAGCTTCCTCCTCCTCGAACAGCTCCAGCTCGTACAGCCACAGGGCATCCCCCAGGGCTGTGGCGACTGGAAGGCCACCATTGCTGGTTATATTCCAGTATCCATTGTATGATGGGGGTGAGAGGTCGACCTGTTAGCATGGTGCGTACCCCCTGCCCAACCAGATCCATCAGGCTACATGGTGGCCCTGGCTGGCACTGCAAACCCTGCCCCCGCATGTCATCCCCCCATCCCGCATCCCTGGCCACGTCAGTACCCATGCACTGTGGGGTCTCTGGCCCTGGCACCAGTACCTGCTGCCAGGGTACCATTCGCTGGTGCTGTCCATGCCAGCGGTACTTTCCACGGCCCTCACCTGGCACCCCTGTAGGGGCTACAGTGGGCATTGTCCTTGTTTGGGCCACCTGATGACCCCAGCAGGTGGCAGCGGTTGAGGGTGGTATGGCAGAGGGGTGGGTGGAGGATGAGGGCTGGGGTGCGGGCGTGGTGGGATGGGGACACACATACGGCCAGTGTCACTCTGCAGAACCAAAGACACGGTGGGTGTTGAGTAGGGTACGAACAGACTGAAGCAATGGTGGTCCGTGTCTGGGCGCTGCCCAAATCCCATGGGGGCTCGCCCCAGCCATACGGCCTGTTCTGCCATCAGCCCCCCCCCCCCTCCCGGCCCTGGCAGGACACCCGCCCCCCCGCCCCCCTCCCCCCATCCCCCAGCCAGACAAGGCCAGTGTCCAGCCCAGCAGCCCAAAGTAGTGCCTCTCTGTGTCCTACCTCCTCTCTCCATACGTCATTAGCCATGAGCTTGTTTCACGATTTTTAAAAGCACAAGTGAACCTCGCCCTCGGGAATTCGACCAATTGGAGGCGGAGAATCGTGGAGGCCCCAGAGAATACCCGCTCGAACCCACTAATGATATGCCAACGGTGTTTACTGTACGTGCATTCTGGAACACATTGACGCTGCTGTTGAGGCGATGGAGAATTGAATTTGCCGTGAAATCGGCACCCGCAGTGATTTCGGCGTCGAAACCGATTCTCTACCCAATCGCGTTTCCAATTCCAGCGTCGGCCGAGGAGAATCCCACCTCTAGTCTACTATATAGGACAGAGATGATAATCCCCCGGGAGTGTGTTGGTATTTTCCAGACCTGCTCCCACCACACCGCTGGCTCCCCGTGATGTCGCTCCCACTGACGTCTCCCCGGAAATATGTCCGGCCACAATTGACAATCCTCCTCTAGGTTTCCTAAGAAACCAGAAGAGTATGTTTTCTTTCTCCATTTCCCTTTTCCATTCGGCTGTGTGACAACAAAGAAATGCAAGCTTTGAAAGCACGGATTTCACCACAACACCCATTGACACTTCCCTACCGTAATAGCCAACTCATCAAAAATAATTCATAATTTCATATAGCCAACACTTCCTTCACAAATTCACACCGATTCGCTTTGATTAGTTGATGCTCATCCAAGGGCTCAGTCACTGGTTGGGATTTTCCCAAAGACGGCTGCCCTTTGGCTGGTCCGTTGAATTTTCCATTCTGTCCGTGACAATTCCGACCTTGGGCGGGACAGAAAATCATGGCCACCATCTCCGATTCTAGATTCCACTAACCTTTACATAATTGATGTTAAACTGACAATCTGTAGCTACCTAGTTTCTTCTGCCCTTTCTTAAATAATGGAGAGACGAGTGCAGTTTTTCAACCTGAAGGCTGAATCTTGAATCGAGAGCGCTTTGGAAAATTAGGCGCAAAAACAGCGTAACATGGCGCAGGGGATGCGGAAAATCCCATCCGTTGACTTTTAGAGGTGTGGTTTTCTATCGTGCCAAGTATTTCTACAGATAGTTCTGACTGTAGATTGTTTTGCCCATTAATGGTCCAGTTCAGTCTATCCCAGTCAATTCATTTCATCCCTTCAAAGTTTGATTTGCTTAAAATTAAAATCTTGCTTTATGATTCTTTCAATTCCGTCTCAAACATGAAACCATATTCTGCTCACTATTTGGAAGGCCAGTCTCGAAATCTGGCTTGTGTTATCTCTCTGAAGCTACAGTAGCTCTGTCTCCAACTAATGTTGGCTTTAAAAACAAACGTCAAGATAAAAAAAACAAAACCTTTTTCTCATTAAACAAGTGCATTCCAGAATTAGGTCCATGGTCCAACAAGACTATCCAGATGCCATGATTAGTGTCCTTGAAGACCTTCATGCCAATATGGCTTGCAGTAAGCAAAGCAAACAGCACTGAAACACATATTATTGGCGGAGCCAAAAATATCAGATGAGCTGGAGCCAAAGTCATTTTGTCTGCCATAATTTCCCTTGATGTTTCAAATTTGGGAAATAAAAGAAACATGTGATTTGAAGCTATGTCCTTTTTGCTCATAATCAACAAGTAATTAATTTTCTTTGGTTTTAATAAATCATCAAATATTGTTTCATGTAAGAATTTTGTAATAGAGATTAAGATAAGATAGGGTAGCACAGTGGTTAGCACGGCTGCCACACAGCATTCTATCATGGCAGATATGTTCCACATCTGCTACCTACAATGTTACAGACCAAGAGCTGGATTGCAAAATCAGACAGAGCATCTCCTCCCCAGAACACATGACATAGGAGCAGGAGTAGGTAATTTAGCCTCCTGAGCCAAAACACCTTCAATGTGATCATGGCTGATTCCATCCTGGCCTCAACTCCAACGCCCTGTCCGTTTTCCATAACCCTGCAACCCAATACAAATTAAAAATCTGTCTAACTCCTCCTTAAATTTATTCACTGTCCCAGCATCCACCACACTCTGGAGTAGCGAATTCCACAGATTCACACCCCTTTGGGGGACATAGGGCGGGATTCTCTGACCCCGAGCCTGGTACGAGAATCGCCAGGGGGGTGGGGGGCGCATTTCGTACAATTCTCCAGTCCCCGGCGATTTTCCGCGCGCATTGGGCCGAGTGGCCGCCAAGATAGGTCGAGTCCCGTCGGTGCCGTTCACATGTGGTCCTACCCAGCGGGACCTCGCCGTTCATCCTGCGGGGGGCGGCCTGGTTGGTGGGGGGGGGGGGGGGGGGGGGAGGGGGGATCCGACCCCGGGGGAGGGGCCTCCACCGTGGCCTGGCCCGCGATCGGGGCCTACCGATCGGTGTCCGGCTTCTCCTGGTGGAGGCTTATTTTACTCCGCGGCAGGCTCCTGAAGCTCTCTGCCAAGTTGCTTTGGGGCCGGCGCAGAGAAGGAAACTAGCACGCATGCGCGGGTTCGCGCCGGTCGTAACACGCATGCGCGAATTCCCGCCAGCCGCAGCGCGAATGCGCCGACCCGCGGCGCCCGTTTGACGCTAGTGTCGGCAGCTGGAGCTGCGTGAGTCGCTCCAGTGCCATGTTGGCCCCCTGTGAGGTGCAGGATCGTGATCCTGGGGGCCTGTTGACCACAAGAGGAAGCATCAGGTCCACATCTACTTTATCCATACCTTTTAGCATTTTGTGTACCTCAATTAGATCTCCCCTCAATCTTCTAAACTCTAGAGAATGTAGGCCTAAACTGTTCAATTTCTCCTCATACGACAAACCCTCATATCTGGAATCAATCTAGTGAACCTCCTCTGAACTGCCTCCAATGCCACTACATCTTTCCTCAAATAAGGGGACCAAAACTTTGCACAATACTCCAGGTGCAATCTTACCAATGCCGTGTATAATTGCAGCAACACTTCCTTAAAATTATACTCAATTCCTTTTGCTATAAATGCCAACGTTCCATTTGCTTTCGGTATTATCTGCTGTACCTGCATGCTCGTTTTCTGTGACTCACGCACGAGGCGACCCAGAGCCCTCTGCATCGGAACACCCCAAAGTCTCTCCCCATTTAGATAATTAGTTGCCTTTCTATTTTTTCGACCAAAATGCATGACTCACACTGATATACACGTTAAACTCCATCTGCCACATTTTGGCCCACTCTCCTAACCTATCACTATCCAGGCACGGGAGTGGTGACTGGGGGTTTTCATAGTAACTTCATTGGAGTGCTAATGTAAGTCACTTATAACACTAATAAAAATTATTATTATTATTTGAAAGGTTCTTATTCCTCATTGCAACTCACTGCCCCACCTACTTTTGTGTCATCTGCAAATTTGGCTGTAGAACCTTTTATCCCTGTATCCAAGTCAGTAATATAGATTGTAAATAGTTGGGACCCAAGGACTGGCACCCCACTAGTTACATCTTGCCACCCAGAGAAAGACCCATTTATCCCGACTCTCTGTCTACTGTCTGTCAGCCAGTATTCTATCCAAGCTAATAAGTTACCCCTAATCCCATGTGACCTCACCTTGTGAATAAACCTTCTGTGTGGTATCTTATCTAATGCCTTCCGAAAGTCTGGATATACTACATCTACAGGATCTCCATTATCCACTTTGCTTGTTACATCTTCGAGGAACTCAAGCAAATTAGTCACACATGACATGGTGTCCAAAGGTGTGCAGGTTAGGTAAGGTAGAGGGAATAGGGCGGGGGAGTGGGTCAAGGTTGGGTGGTTTTTCAGAAGATGCAGTCTTGATGGGCTGAATGGCCTCCTTCTGTACAGTATTGATTCTATGGATAATTGTAAAGGACAATGTACAATTGGCCCAATGGTTAGCACTGAGGAAATGAAAAATGAAATGAAAATGAAATGAAAATCGCTTATTGTCACAAGTATGTCATAATATACATCTATGTATATAATGGAGTGCAGACAGGCAGTAATTGACACACAGGATGACCAGTAAGCACAAAGAACAGAGCAGCCAATCACCAGACAGGACACGACCACTATAAAGCCAGAGGGCACCAGTTTTCCCGCTCTCTCGGGACCCAGCCTCTGGGACAGTCAGAGTTAGTGAGCTGGCCAGTGCAAACACCATGTGTTAGCTGGTAAGTCTGGTTAGGCTAGTATCAGGTCTCCAGTCAAGTCAGCATAGTGTCTACCACAGTTGAACATGTATAATAGTTTAGATGTTAAATAAAATCGTGTTGCATCTTATCAAGTGTTGGAGGTCTGTCTCTCACTACACTGCATCAAGTGCAGTCCACATCGACCCAGCCTACCCAACACATCAAAGTAAGCTTCAAATGAAGTAACTGTGAAAAGCCCCTAGTCGCCACATTCTGGCGCCTGTTTGGGGAGGCTGGTACGGGAATTGAATTGTGCTTCTGGCCTGCCTTGGTCTGCTTTAAAAGCCAGCTCTTTAGCCCTGTGCTAAACCAGCCCCTATACAGGATTTATGATATAGGACTGGCTTTGATCGTGGCCCCGGGTCACTGTCCGTATGGAGTTTGTACATTCTCCCCATGTCTGTGTGGGTTTCACCCTTGCAACCCAAAAAGATGTGCAGGATAGGTGAATTGACCACACTAAAATTGCCCTTAATTGGAAAAATAATAATTGGGTACTCTGAATTTTTTTAAAAAGTAGAGGACAATATATTTATCTGTCGCATAGTTTTAATTCCAGTTTTTGCTGGACCAGATTTCTAGAATTTTGCGGATTCAACTCTCACCTGTGCACAAAAATAAAGGCTGAAGCTCCAATACAGCTGGGAAGGAATGCTGCATTGTTGGAGGTGCCACCTTTTGGATGAAATGTTAAACTTAGACCCTGCCTGACTTCCCAGGTTTACATAAAAGATCCAGAGACACAATTTTAAAGAAAAACAGGGGAGTTATCCCTGGTGATCAGGGACATTGACTACACATCAAAATACATCATTGACTGTGTAGTTTCTTATTGTTGTGAAATATAGGGTGTCATTCTCCGACCCCCCGCCGGGTCGGAGAATGGCCGTTGGCCGCCGTGAATCCCGCCCCCGCCCCCGCCGAAGTCTCCGGTACCGGAGATTGGGCGGGGGCAGGAATCGGGCCGCGCCGGTTGGCAGGACCCCCCGCTCAATTCTCCGGCCCGAATGGGCCGAAGTCCCGCCCAGAAATTGCCTGTCCTGCCGGCGTAAATCAAAGCTGGTATTTACCGGCGGGACCAGGCGGCGTGGGCGGGCTCCGGGGTCCTGGGGGGGGGCGCGGGCGATCTGACCCCGGGGGGTGCCCCCACGGTGGCCTGGCCCGCGATCGGGGCCCACCGATCCGCGGTCGGGCCTGTGCCGTGGGGGCACTCTTTCCCTTCCGCCTCCGCCACGGTCTCCACCATGGCGGAGGAGGTAGTGACTCTCCCCACTGCGCATGCGCGGGAAACTGTCGGCGGCCGCTGACTCTCCCGCGCATGCGCCGCATTTCCGCGCCAGCTGGCGGGGCAACAAACGCCATTTCCGCCAGCTGGCGGGGCGGAAATCCCTCCAGCGTCGGCCTAGCCCCTCAATGTTGTGGCTCGGCCCCCAAAGCTGCGGAGCATTCCGCACCTTTGGGCCGGCGCGATGCCCGTCTGATTGGCGCCGTTTTTGGCGCCAGTCGGCGGACATCGCGCCGTTGGGGGAGAATTTCGCCCATAGTATATCAATCCAAGTCTTTCTCTTTCACTTTCAGAAAATATTATTTCTATTTTGTGATTTTCGCGGACAAGACTGCATAATGGTCCTGTCACTGGACTAGTAACTTAGAGGTAGGCCCTAGCTAGTCCTCTGGGGACACGGTGGCACAGTGGTTAGCACTGCTGCCTCACAGTGCGAGGGACCCAGGTTCCAGCCTTGGGTGACTGCCTGTTTGCACGTTCTCCTCGGGGGGCTTCCTCCGGGTGCTCAGGTTTCTTCCCATGTACAAAAATGTGCAGGTTAGGTAGATTGGTCATGCTAAATTACCCCTTAGTGTCCAAAGATATGCATATTGTGGTGGATTGGCCATGATCCATGTGTTACGGTTATAGGGCGGGGTCATGGGCCTTTAAGTGCTCTTTTGGAAGGTCGGTGCAGACTTGTGGGTCTGACTGGCCTCCCTCTGCACTGTAGGCATTCCATGGACTGGGTTTAAATCCCACCAAATTCAATTATTAAAATTTGGAATTGAAATCATAGTGATCATGACGGCTATTGTTGTAAAAACGCATCTCCTTTCACTTCCTTACTTTCATGAAGGAATTCTGCCATTCTTGTCTGGTCTGGCCGAGGCAAGATCCAAGCCAACGTGGTTGACACTTAACTGCTCTCAAGGGCAATTAGTGATGGACAACAAATGCTGGCCTTGCCAGTGACACCCACAGCCCATGAAAGAGTAATAATAATAAAAAACTTGAAAACCATTCTCAAATAAACAATTTTAAAATACATACTGAGGTAATTGATCAACATGGTCATGGCTCGGATATACCTAACCTGGAGTCAACACTGATGGAGGTTTAGCACGAGTTGCATTCCCCGTAGTTCCAACTTACTGATATAGCATGCAGCTCTGGCTGAATCAAATGGGGTCAGTGATCAAGAGGGGTCATCACTGAGGTAAGTTATTTAACCTGCATTATTTGTCTTTTGGAGTCCAATCCCCTGCTGTGAATCTGACTGATCCACACCAACAGTAAAAAGGTGAATGACTCAGAAACAGTAACAGCACGTTAGCCTTGTGGATAGCAAATTGCTTCGCAGCTCCAGGGTCCCAGGTTCGATTCCAGCTTGGGTCACTGTCTGTGCGGAGTCTGCACATCCTCCCCGTGTGTACGTGGGTTCCCTCCGGGTGCTCCGGTTTCCTCCCACAGTCCAAAGATGTGCAGGTTAGGTGGATTGTCCATGATAAATTGCCCTTAGTGTCCAAAATTGCCCTTGGTGTTGGGTGGGGTTACTGGGTTATGGGGATAGGGTGGCGGTGTTGACCTTGGGTGGGGTGCTCTTTCCAAGAGCCGGTGCAGAGCGTGGGTTCCCTCCGGGTGCTCCGGTTTCCTCCCACAGTCCAAAGATGTGCAGGTTAGGTGGATTGTCCATGATAAATTGCCCTTAGTGTCCAAAATTGCCCTTAGTGTTGGGTGGGGTTACTGGGTTATGGGGATAGGGTGGCGGTGTTGACCTTGGGTGGGGTGCTCTTTCCAAGAGCCGGTGCAGACTCGATGGGCCGAATGGCCTCCTTCTGCACTGTAAATTCTATGATATGTTGCAGTGAGGCAATTGTATGAGTAGGATGAAGAATTTGCCGAGCTGGATGACATCAGCCCAAAATCTTTTGAGAAAAGTGAATGTACTATTTGAGGTCCTGTGAAGTGTGCAGCCTTCTATGCCAGAACTTTAGTGATAGATCTACACTTAAAACATTGAAGCTTTTGTGAAGATTTCAGAAGCAATGGTAGGATCGTCTGGAAGCAGCTCAGAATTAGGAGATTAAGAAAGGCACCTGACAGCAAACTTTCCATCTGCAGCACGTCTTGATGGCTGCATGAAATTGAGTAGAAATGTGTATCAATTATCTTCAGATGTAATAAAGATTTTTTTAACCAAACTGGTGGATGATACCAGGCAATCTTGGCATGCAATGTTATATCCATTGTGGAACTCATAAGGTTTGTGAAATATAATCACGGTAGGTTACTTAATAATGGATATATTTAGTAAAAGCTGATTAGTAACTGTTAAGACCCCGGGCTCGTGCGTGGTCAATTCCAGCCCCACTTGACCCGGAGTCGCAGTGCAAGTGAATTAACCAATAATTCTTAGAAAAATATCCAAAGTCTTTAGCCCTTGGCCGGTGACACCCACAGCCCATGAAAGAGTAATAATAATAAAAAACCATTCTCAAATCAACAGTCACCAGGTTTGTAAGTTTAAACACAATTCCTGTTTATAACAAGAGCTACAATGAAATATGCAGCAAATACGTTAACTGTTATCTAATTCCTAGTTCCCCACTTTAACTGGCCACACACCCTCTACACACACACATACACGACAGACAAACACAGAGGGGACGTAAGGGGTAAACAAAAGACATAAGTAAAAGAGAAAAAGAGTATTTGTTTCAGATGGGTGTCTCCAACACTTTACTACTCTTCAAACTTTGCTTTCAGTTCGAGGTTTTACTTCAGGTCTCTATAGTTTCAGGAATGCAGCACTCACAGCCTTTCTGGAGAGAGAGAGAGAGAGATAATCCTGATATTTGCTGGCATCCTGTAATGGTTCTCCTGTAGATTCATTAATTCAGGTTCTCTGCAGCTTCAGGAATACAACACTCAAAGCCTTTCTGGAGAAAACATGGGGGAGAGAAAAAGAGACCTTGGCCCTGTGTGTCCAGGAGTTGAACTGAGCTCTTTGGGACTCTGATATTCATTCCACTGGGATAGGATCCAATTACCACCTGTTACCGGGCAGAGTACGGCCTTTTGGCCAATTCATTAGCCACCAGCCAATCAATCAAACCGAGTCCCACCCCATCTCTCTCTCTGGTGCCAAAAAGTCTGAAGATCCTGTTCAAACTAACAGAGACTAGCAGAGTGTTCTCTCCTGTAACTCCTGAATTCCTCATTCTCTTTGCTCCTTGACTTAAAGATACATGTCCATTAATCACCCATGGATCAAAAACAATAACGGCAAGATAAAAGAAAGGTGAAATAAAGGAATAAACAGGAATTTGTTACATAATTTACAATGAAATTCCTAGCCACTGTCATAGCTTGTGGCCCATTAAAGGTGAATGATACCACAGTGGAGCAGGAATCCAGAGACATGTTCTGAAGTACAGTCACATTTGACTAAATTGAAGCACTGGAGTGAATGTTTAGGTTCTGTCTGCCGAAGTAATCGTAATGGGTAGGATGGAATTTTTTTTAAAATTTAGAGTACCTTAATTCATTTTTTCCAATTAAGGGGCAATTTATCATGGCCAATCCACCTAGCCTGCACATCTTTGGGTTGTGGGGGCAAAACCCATGCAAACACGGGGAGAATGTGCAAACTCCACACGGACAGTGACCCAGAGCTGGGATTGAACCTGGGACCTCGGCGCCGTGAGGCTTCAGGGCTAACCCACTGCGCCATCGTGCTGCCCTAGGGTGGAAAATTTAACAGACCATTGAAAGATCCGCTGACCTGGGGTAGGAATTTCTGGTTTCGGTTTGGGTGGGACCGGAAGATTCCGCCCATTGTTTCTCCCTCCATAGATGCTGCCAGACATGCAGAGTATTTCCAGCACGTTCTGTTTTTATTTAACACAGTATTTCAGAGGCCTGAACTGTTTCTATAATCTTTATTGTCACATGTAGGCTTACAATAACACTGCAATGAAGTTACTGTGAAAAGCCCGTAGTTGCCATGTTCCAGCGCCTGTTCGGGGTCACAGAGGGAGAATTCAGAATGTCCAATTTACCTAACAAGCACGTCTTGCGGGACTCGTGGGAGGAAACCGGAGCACCCGGAGGAAACTCATGCAGACAGGGTGAGAACGAGCAAGCCGGGAATCAAACCTGGGATCCTGGAGCTGTGAAGCAACAGTGCTAACCATTGTGCTACCGTGCTGCCCTGTGCTAATGATCTGGAGACATGGGTTAAAATACCACGGTGGCTGCTGGAGAATTTAAATCAATTAATTAGATAGTTCTGCAATAAAAAGTTAATACCAGTAAAGGTGACCATGAAACTGCCGAGTTGGTGAAAAATCCCATCTAATAATAATAATCGCTTATTGTCACAAGTAGGCTTCAATGAAGTTACTGTGAAAAGCCCCTAGTCGCCACATTCCGGCGCCTGTTCGGGGAGGCCGGTACGGGAATTGAACCCTCGCTGCTGGCCTTGTTCTGCATTGCAAGCCAACTGTTTAACCCACTGTGCTAAACCAGGAGGCCGGTACAGGAATTGAACCCGCGCTGCTGGCCTTGTTCTGCATTGCAAGCCAACTGTTTAGCCCACTGTGCTAAACCAGTCTCAGGTTCTGGTTCACTGATTTTCTTTAGAGAAGGAAATCTGCCATCTTTACTTAGCCTGGCCCATATTTGGCTCCAGACCAACAGTATGTGCTTGACTCTTAACTTAAGAATCATGGAATCACAGAATTGTTACAGTGCAACAGGAGGTCATTCTGACCACTGTGTCTGTGCTGGATGCCTGCATGAGCAGCTACCCTAGTGCCATTCTCCTGCCTTCTCTCTGTAACCGTGAACATTGTTTGGTTTCAGCTAACAGTCCAATGCCCTTTTGAATGCCTCGATTGAACCCGCCTCCACCACACTCTTAGGCAGTACATTCCAGACCATAACCACTCATCAGGTGAAAAGGTTTTCCTTCGTGTCACCATCGCTTTGTTTGCCAATTACTTTAAATATGTGCCCTCTCATTCTCAATCACATGTGGGGACGTTTTATCCCAATCAACTCCATTCAGACCTCTCATGAATTTGAGTATCTCTATCAAATCTCTTCTCAATCTTCTCCTGCAAGGAAAACATTCTCAATTTCTCCAGTCCATCTTCATAACTGAAGTTCTTCATTCCGACAACCATTTTTGTAAATCTTTTCTGCACTCTCACCAGTACCTTCACGTATTTCCCAAAGTGCAGCATCCAGAACTGTCCTCGGCACCATAGGCAGCAGTGCTAACCTCTGTGCCACCATGCTGCCCATCTCCACCTTTTGAAGGTGCCGTCCATTATTGCAGGAGTAAACCTGTAGTTGTTGCAGATGGGGGCCATGGCGGACATTTCGATTCGGCCAAAGTGCTGCCTCATTTGGTACTGGAGCATGGCTATTACCACTGGGCCCTCGAGTGTTTGGCTGGGGGGAGGGGGCGGGGAGCGGCTGTGGCTTGGGCTCGGAGGGACTCGCCTCCTGGAACTCTCCTCCATCTTCACCCACTTTGCTCCCAGTTCCTTCACCCATCCCCTCACTCTTTCCGCATTGGCCGCCCAGTGATAGAACTGTAGGTTCAGGAGGGTCAGGCCTCCAATGTTTCTTTTCCTTTATAGGACTTTCTTTTTGACCCTCAGGTTCCTCACTCCACTTCCGTATTCCCTCTCTCAACTCCATCACGCCCCACCACCCTCAAATATCATGATCAGTTTGTCGACTGTGTGGAAAAAGGCCTTGAGGATGTAGATCGGGAGGAATCTAAACAGGAAGAGGAACCTGGGTAGTATGTGCATTTTGATCGTCTGTGTTCTCCCCGTGAGGGAGAGTGGGAATGTGCCCCACCTCTGCAGATCCATTTTGACTTCCTCCACCATACTCGTCAGGTTTTATTTGTGGATCCGTGTCCAGTTGTGGCTATTTGGGATCCCCAGACAGCGGAATTTTGTTTGGGCTTGCTTGAACGGCAGTCCCCCCCAGCTCTGGCCTCCCCCTGCGGGTTCACAGAGAAGATTTCGCTCTTGCTCAGGTTAAGCTTGTAACCCAAGAAGGCTCCAAACTCCATGAGAAGTTTCATTATCCCTTCCATGCTAGTCTGGTGTCACCACCACTGTTTCAAGAGCAACAAATTTTGGCCTTGCTCCCATTCCACAAATGAATCAACAAAAATCTACATTCTGCACTGTTCACTATCTAATACCAATGGGTTACTAAAACCCTATCAAACTCTATTCACAACACGTGACCATCCATCACAATTTTCAAAAATGCAGAATGGCTTTCTCATCTATTCAGTTACTTCTGAAAGCGCCCTCAATTAATATCTTACATTACTAAAATAAAAGCCAAATGCTGCAGATGCTGGAAATTTGAAATAGAAACAGGAAGTACTGGAAAATCTCTGCAGGTCCGGCAGCATCTGTGCAGATAAAAACAGTTTACGTTTTGAGTCCAATCTGTCTCTTCTTCGGAACTTTGCTGAAGAGACTTCTTGTGATGTTCACCCACCCCCCACCCCCACCTCCACTGCACACGTTTAGATATAAAACCCACAAATAACATGTAGGGGTATAACGGATGAAGCAGAAATATTGGATTCTACGAAAGTAAATCAATATATGAATCACAGTTTGAAAATGTTGTGTTTTAGTGTTATAACCTATCAAATTAAATATTCAATGTTTGTGAACAAAAATGCTCCCCAACTGTTTCCATTGTTTCTGCAAGTCAGGTTACTGATGATGGATGGGACTCAGTGATTAGATCAATCCTTCCATTTGCACGACTGCATGCCTCATAGACCTAGGCAGGGTGAACAACATCAAATACATCATTTATGATTGACAGGCCATGGATTTCAATTGAGGTTCAATAATTTTTTTTCAGTATTATCGATTTTTCAGGACTAAACTCTATATCATTTCTAGTGTGCTTGTCAGTCTGAAATAGTCTCAAATTTAGATGACATCTAGATGCCTCCCGCCCAAAGAGAAGGACTGATGTGTCTTCAGTCACAGGTACACAGAGATGAAATGGCTGAACAACACCATTATTGAACATCACCGGTAGAAATTTATCAGCTCAGAAAGCTAAAAATAGCAGAGAAGTTGGCGCATACATTTTATTTGATTTGCTAAAAGTGTTAGCCAAAGAAGCTTTGACTGGTACTTGGCAGGTACATTACTCAAACTATAACCCAGCAGGAATATTTTACAAGGATAATCTATTATTCTGATCCCACTAGGAAAGAGGACACTATATGACCAAAGAGAAGGGATAAATCAGAGGTAGGGCAGGAATTTAAGCACTCCAACCTCAAGAATCTTTATAATTAAGAGAATCACCTCAGTTCATAACTGGCCCACTATCCTTGGTGAGTTGATGGAAAGAGTTGCTTAGGGATATCCTGTCTCCATGTTATGGGCCAGGGCTTAGAAACTCCAAATGTATTATGAATCTCACTTGACCCACGACTTTTATGTTGAATTTGGCTAGGATGAGCACAAGAGCCTTCACTTCAGGTGCGAGTCATCAGACTTCCTAGGCACTTTTATCAAAACAAAGTTTATTATAAGAATGTAGTTGACATTTATAAAACACAGCAAGAATTTGTTATAAATTACAAGCATAAAGAAAACACAACAGCCACAGTAATCTATGTATATAACTCTTAATGAATCCCCCTTAGTAGCTGTTCCAATTCAAACAAAATCCAATAAACCAAAACCCCTTTTGAGGGTGTGGCCCAGCACACTGAAATCTCACTTGAATGGGGCTGGTCCTTTCCCTGAGATCCTGGTCCCGTCCCAACCAGCAGATTCAAAACTCCTGCTGGAAAGCAACTCTATCTTTAAAGTTACCAAGGCAGTTTTGCCTCACCCAATGTGCTGTCAGTTCACTGGGACAGCGTTAAAATAAAAACAGGGAAACCCTGCTTCTTTCCTTTTACAGTCCAAAACCAACAAACCAAAACTGAAACCCAAAAACCTAAACCCCCTCTCACCTGACAGCCACAGTCTGGCTCCAGCCACAAATTACATCACTGAAGCCGTGCTACAAGTCATGCGGTAAGTCCTGACCTTCTTAAAGGGACACTCACATGACACTCCATGACTGGGATATGACTGCCAATGTAAAATACAGAGGGCCCAAGAGCTACACTTTTATGTCAGCTTATCAACTGACCTTTCCCCTTGAGATTTCCCTTTGGTATGCTGGTTGTCTGCTATACACAGCGGCCAATCATTGCATTATGCAGTCGCTAAATAAAGCTTGTGAGAAATCTGAGTGCCTTTGAACGATGGACCCTTCCCTTTGGGTTGGCTTTCTGGACGTCCCTTGTTGCAACCCAGAAAGGGCAGGCAGTCAGTGCAGGAATCCCCTGTGGTTGTCCCCCTCTCGAACAGATATACCCCTTTGGATACTGTCGGGGGGGATAGCCTATCAGGGGAAAACAGCAGCAGCCAGAGCAGTGGCACCACGGCTGGCTCTGATGTTCAGAAGGGAGGGTCAAAGCGCAGAAGAGTAATAGTAATAGGGGACTCTATAGTCAGGGGCACAGATAGGCGCTTCTGTGGACTTGAAAGAGACTCCAGGATGGTATGTTGCCTCCCTGGTGCTAGGGTCCAGGATGTCTCCGAACGGGTAGAGGGAATCCTGAAGGGGGAGGGCAAACAGGCAGAGGTCGTTGTACATATTGGTACTAACGACATAGGCAGGAAGGGGCATGAGGTCCTGCAGCAGGAGTTCAGGGAGCTAGGCAGAAAGTTAAAAGACAGGACCTCGAGGGTTGTAATCTCGGGATTACTCCCTGTGCCACGTGCCAGTGAGGCTAGAAATAGGAAGATAGAGCAGACAAACACGTGGCTAAACAGCTGGTGTAGGAGGGAGGGTTTCCATTATCTGGACCACTGGGAGCTCTTCCCGGGCAGGTGTGACCTGTATAAAATGGACGGGTTGCATCTAAACCGGAGAGGCATAAATATCCTGGCCGCGAGGTTTGCTAGTGTCACACGGGAGGGTTTAAACTAGTATGGCAGGGGGGTGGGCACGGGAGCAATAGGTCAGAAGGTGAGAGCATTGAGGGAGAACTAGGGAATAGGGACAGTGTGGCTCTGAGGCAGAGCAGACGGGGAGAAGTTGCTGAACACAGCGGGTCTGGTGGCCTGAAGTGCATATGTTTTAATGCAAGGAGCATTACGGGTAAGGCAGATGAACTTAGAGCTTGGATTACTACTTGGAACTATGATGTTGTTGCCATTACAGAGACCTGGTTGAGGGAAGGGCAGGATTAGCAGCTAAACGTTCCAGGATTTAGATGTTTCAGGCGGGATAGAGGGGGATGTAAAAGGGGAGGCGGAGTTGCGCTACTTGTTCGGGAGAATATCACAACTATACTGCGAGAGGGCACCTCAGAGGGCAGTGAGGCTATATGGGTAGAGATCAGGAATAAGAAGGGTGCAGTCACAATGTTGGGGGTATACTACAGGCCTCCCAACAGCCAGCGGGAGATAGAGGAGCAGATAGGTAGACAGATTTTGGAAAAGAGTAAAAACAACAGGGTTGTGGTGATGGGAGACTTCAACTTCCCCAATATTGACTGGGACTCACTTAGTGCCAGGGGCTTAGACGGGGCGGAGTTTGTAAGGAGCATCCAGGAGGGCTTCTTAAAACAATATGTAAACAGTCCAACTAGGGAAGGGGCGGTACTGGACCTGGTATTGGGGAATGAGCCCGGCCAGGTGGTAGATGTTTCAGTAGGGGAGCATTTCGGTAACAGTGACCACAATTCAGTAAGTTTTAAAGTACTGGTGGACAAGGATAAGAGTGGTCCGAGGATGAATGTGCTAAATTGGGGGAAGGCTAATTATAACAATATTAGGCGGGAACTGAAGAACATAGATTGGGGGCGGATGTTTGAGGGCAAATCAACATCTGACATGTGGGAGGCTTTCAAGTGTCAGTTGAAAGGAATACAGGACAGGCATGTTCCTGTGAGGAAGAAAGATAAATACGGCAATTTTCGGGAACCTTGGATGACGAGTGATATTGTAGGCCTCGTCAAAAAGAAAAAGGAGGCATTTGTCAGGGCTAAAAGGCTGGGAACAGACGAAGCCTGTGTGGCATATAAGGAAAGTAGGAAGGAACTTAAGCAAGGAGTCAGGAGGGCTAGAAGGGGTCATGAAAAGTCATTGGCAAATAGGGTTAAGGAAAATCCCAAGGCTTTTTACACGTACATAAAAAGCAAGAGGGTAGCCAGGGAAAGGGTTGGCCCACTGAAGGATAGGCAAGGGAATCTATGTGTGGAGCCAGAGGAAATGGGCGAGGTACTAAATGAATACTTTGCATCAGTATTCACCAAAGAGAAGGAATTGGTAGATGTTGAGTTTGGAGAAGGGGGTGTAGATAGCCTGGGTCACATTGTGATCCAAAAAGACGAGGTGTTGGGTGTCTTAAAAAATATTAAGGTAGATAAATCCCCAGGGCCTGATGGGATCTACCCCAGAATACTGAAGGAGGCTGGAGAGGAAATTGCTGAGGCCTTGACAGAAATCTTTGGATCCTCGCTGTCTTCAGGGGATGTCCCGGAGGACTGGAGAATAGCCAATGTTGTTCCTCTGTTTAAGAAGGGTAGCAAGGATAATCCCGGGAACTACAGGCCGGTGAGCCTTACTTCAGTGGTAGGGAAATTACTGGAGAGAATTCTTCAAGACAGGATCTACTCCCATTTGGAAGCAAATGGACGTATTAGTGAGAGGCAGCACGGTTTTGTGAAGGGGAGGTCGTGTCTCACTAACTTGATAGAGTTTTTCGAGGAGGTCACTAAGATGATTGATGCAGGTAGGGCAGTAGATGTTGTCTATATGGACTTCAGTAAGGCCTTTGACAAGGTCCCTCATGGTAGACTAGTACAAAAGGTGAAGTCACACGGGATCAGGGGTGAACTGGCAAGGTGGATACAGAACTGGCTAGGCCATAGAAGGCAGAGGGTAGCAATGGAGGGATGCTTTTCTAATTGGAGGGCTGTGACCAGTGGTGTTCCACAGGGATCAGTGCTGGGACGTTTGCTCTTTGTAGTATATATAAATGATTTGGAGGAAAATGTAACTGGTCTGATTAGTAAGTTTGCAGACGACACAAAGGTTGGTGGAATTGCGGATAGCGATGAGGACTGTCTGAGGATACAGCAGGATTTAGATTGTCTGGAGACTTGGGCGGAGAGATGGCAGATGGAGTTTAATCCGGACAAATGTGAGGTAATGCATTTTGGAAGGGCTAATGCAGGTAGGGAATATACAGTGAATGGTAGAACCCTCAAGAGTATTGAAAGTCAAAGAGATCTAGGAGTACAGGTCCACAGGTCATTGAAAGGGGCAACACAGGTGGAGAAGGTAGTCAAGAAGGCATACGGCATCCTTGCCTTCATTGGCCGGGGCATTGAGTATAAGAATTGGCAAGTCATGTTGCAGCTGTATAGAACCTTAGTTAGGCCACATTTGGAGTATCGTGTTCAATTCTGGTCGCCACACTACCAGAAGGACGTGGAGGCTTTAGAGAGGGTGCAGAAGAGATTTACCAGAATGTTGCCTGGTATGGAGGGCATAAGCTATGAGGAGCGATTGAATAAACTCGGTTTGTTCTCACTGGAATGAAGGAGGTTGAGGGGCGACCTGATAGAGGTATACAAAATTATGAGGGGCATAGACAGAGTGGATAGTCAGAGGCTTTTCCCCAGGGTAGAGGGGTCAATTACTAGGGGGCATAGGTTTAAGGTGAGAGGGGCAAGGTTTAGAGTAGATGTACGAGGCAAGTTTTTTACGCAGAGGGTAGTGGGTGCCTGGAACTCACTACCGGAGGAGGTAGTGGAAGCAGGGACGATAGGGACATTTAAGGGGCATCTTGACAAATATATGAATAGGATGGGAATAGAAGGATACCGACCCAGGAAGTGTAGAAGATTGTAGTTTAGTCGGGCAGTATGGTCGGCACGGGCTTGGAGGGCCGAAGGGCCTGTTCCTGTGCTGTACATTTCTTTGTTCTTTGTTCTTTG
Source organism: Scyliorhinus torazame (assembly GCF_047496885.1). Classification (NCBI taxonomy): domain Eukaryota; kingdom Metazoa; phylum Chordata; class Chondrichthyes; order Carcharhiniformes; family Scyliorhinidae; genus Scyliorhinus; species Scyliorhinus torazame. Next base: position 141,974,514 of record NC_092707.1, on the reverse strand, counting down.
TTAACTGTCCCACCTGCCGCTGGTTGAATGCCAGTGGTGGTGGGATAAGACCTGATGGGCCGAATGGCCTCCTGCTGCACTGCGTATGTTAGCTGACAACTTAAGTGCATGAGCTGGTGTAGGCGGTGCAGGAAGGCCATCCACAAGCCTTCCCACCCTAGACTTAATCAGGGTGGAGGTGGGGGTCACCACTCAGCACCTTCCATCCTGATTAAATGCCCCCTCACCTCCAAACTCACTTCAGAGGAGAACATTAAATTCTGCCCCAACATTCAAACAAATGAAATATATGTTTTAATAAAATTACTTGGATATAACAAATGCTTATTGATATAAACATGGTTCCTTGTGCAACTATGGAACTATGAATAGATTTCATGAGGTAGGAAGAACTGTTAACCTTAATGTGATGATGTCATCAGTTTTTAATGTTCAATACCTTTGGCAAAAAAATGAGATGAACACAAATTGCTCTCAAGTTACTGGAAAGCATGTTTCATGCTCGTCTGATGGTTCCTGATCTTCTGCAAAGTGCGAAGGAAAGCCTGTTTCTGGTTGATAAGGTGCTGCTTGGCTCATTAATGAGGAGGTTGGGCACCTACAATCAAATTGGAAACTCTTTTATGCCAGGTCATTACTGCAGTAATGAACTTAGCATTCAAGCAAGTTCCAAAGTATCACTCAGAAGTGACTGGAATAGAGCCAATTTACTGTGATTCCTTCTTTAAACTGATTCTCATCCTCATCCTGCAGGCTGCAAGCTTTAGCCTCAGTGCCCTTCCATTGGGAGAAATTGAGTTAAATGGTCCTGTGTGGAGTGGCCTAATTCGGTGTTTTGATGGGAATGCCTCCATATAATTGGTTGGCATGATGGCACAGTGGTTGACACTGTTGCCTCACAGCTCCAGGGAACCGTGTTCGATTCGGACCTGTGTGGAGTTTGCACATTCTCCCGGTGGGGTTCCTCCGGGTTCTCCGGTTTTCGCCCACAGTCTAGCGATGCACAGGTTAAGTTGATTCCCAGACTAAATTGCCCCTTAGTGTCCAAAATGTTAACTGGGGTTACTGGTTTACGGGGATAGGGTGGGCCTAGGTCAGAGGGTCGTGCAGACTTGATGGGCCAAATGGCCTCCTCATGCATCCCGGTCCACCCCCCCCCACGATGCCCCTAGTCTCGAATATGGCAGCGCTGGACTGAGTCTGCAGCCGCCACGCCGAGTTCCCGACGGGCGAGACCACACGTGTCCCCAGCCGTCGGGAACACGGCCGGTCGGGAGCGGAGCATCTGGGGGCGGGCCTGAGGCAATGTCCTGAGGCCGACGATACGTGGCACGCCGTACTCTGCAACTACGCTGCTTTGGAGTGGGTGGAGCGTAGGATTCTCCGGCCATTCACCGAACGCGACATCAGCGTCAGCAACCGGAGAATCCAGCCCTGGGTCTCAGCAGCGAATCAACGGCCGAGGCCACACATAGCCCCGTTTTCAATACAATATAGCCAGGCATCGGGATGCCATTTTTAAATGGCATCCTGATGTCCGAGGCACCGGATATGCTAGGGTACCACTCTGCCCAAAGGGCATGCACCTGGGGGCCTCCGATCCCCTTAATGAACCCTGCCATATCGCTGAACCAGGATTCCACGCTTGGGGTCCTCGCATCTTTCCACTGAAGGAGAATCCTTCGCCAGGCTACCAGGGACGCAAGGGCCAGAATTCTGGCCTCTTTCGCCTCCTGCACTCCCGGCTCCTCTGCCACCCCAAATATTGCGAGGCCCCAGCCCGGTCTGACCCTCGACACCGTCCGCTACGCCCTTCCAAAATTCCTCCAGCGCTGGGCATGCCCAGAACATATGGGTGTGATTTGGTGGGCTCCCTGAGCACCTAACACACCTGTCCTCACCCCCAAAGAACCGGCTCATCCTTGTCCCGGTCATGTGTGCCCTGTGCAGCACCTTAAACTATATGAGGCTGAGCCTCGCGCACAAAGAGGAAGAATTCACCCTCCCTCGGGCATCTGCCCACATCCCCTCTTCGATTTCCTCTCCCAACTCCTCCTCCCACTTACCTTTCAACTCCACCACCGATGCCTCCTCCTCCTCCTGCATCACCTGGTAAGTTTCCACGATCTTCCCCACTCCCACCCACCCCCCCGAGAGCACCCTGTCCTGTACTGTGTGTGGCAGTAGCCGTGGGAATTCCACCAACTGCCGTCTGGCAAACGCCCTTACCTGTAAGTACCTGAAAGTGTTCCCCGGGGGGAGCCCGTACTTCTCCTCCAGCTCACCCAAGCTCGCGAACTTCCCGTCCACAAACAGGTGCCCCAACTTTTGTATCCCTGCCCTGTGCCACCCCGAAAACCCTCCACCTGTTCTTCCTGGGGCGAACCGGTGGTTCCCCCGTAATGGGGTCCACGCCGAGGCCCCAACTTCCCCCCTATGCCACCTCCACTGCCCCCAAATTTTGAGGGCCGCCACCACCACCGGGCTCGTGGTATACCTCCTTGGAGGGAGTGGCAGCGGTGCCGTTGCCAGCGCCCCCAGATTCGTACCCACACAGGACGCCGTCTCCAGCCTCTTCCATGCAGCCTCCTCCCCCTCCATCACCCACTTGCGCACCATCATCGCACTGGCGGCCCAGTAGTACCCACAGAGGTTGGGCAGCGCCAGCTCCCCCCTATCTCTACTCCGCTCCAGGAACACCCTTCTCACCCTCGGAGTCCCTCGCGCTCACACAAACCCCATTATACTCCTGTTAACCCGCCTGAAAAAAGCCTTCGGGATAAACACGGGAAGGCACTGGAACAGGAACAAAAACCTTGGGAGCACCGTCATTTTGATTTACTGCACCCTACCCGCCAAGGACAGTGGCAACGCGTCCCACCTCTTGAACTCCTCATCCATTTTCTCCACCAGCCTTGTAAAGTTAAGCCTATGCAGGGCCCCCCAGCTCCTGGCCACCTGGACCCCCAAATATCTGAAGCTCCTCTCTGCCCTTTTTAGTGGGAGCTCGCCAATCCTCCTCTCCTGGTCCCCTAGCTGAACTACGAACAGCTCGCTCTTCCCCATATTGAGCTTGTACCCCGAAAAGTCCCCGAATTCCCTAAGGATCCTCATTCCCTCCGGCATTCCTCCCACCGGGTCCGCCACGTACAGCAGCAGGTCGTCCACATAAAGCGACACCCTATGCTCCTCCCCACCCCGCACCAACCCCCTCCTGTTCCTCGACTCTCTCAGTGCCATAGCCAGGGGTTCAATCGCCAGTGCGAAGAGCAGGGGGGACAAGGGACACCCCTGTCTCGTCCATCGGTGCAACCAAAAGTACTCGGACCCCCTCCTATTTGTGGCCACACTCGCCATCGGGACCTCATACAACAGCCTAACCCACCTGACAAACCCCTCCCCAAACCCGAACCTCTTCAGCACCTCCCACAGGTACCCCCACTCTACCCTATCGAAGGCTTTCTCAGCATCCATCGCCACCACTATCTCCGCCTCCCCCTCCCTCGCCGGCATCATGATAACGGTCAAAAGCCTCCGCAAATTCGCGTTCAACTGTCTCCCTTTCACAAACCCCGTCTGGTCTTCATGGATGATCTGCGGCACACAATCCTCAATCCTCGTGGCTAAGACCTTCGCCAGCACCTTGGCATCTACATTTAGCAAGGAAATCGGTCTGTAAGACCCACATTGCAGGGGATCCTTGTCCCGCTTCAGGATCAAGGAGACCAGTGCCCGGGACATCGTCGGGGGCAAAGCCCCTCCCTTGCCTCATTAAAGGTCCTAACTAACAGCGGGCCCAACAGGTCCATATATTTTTTATAGAACTCGACCGGGAAACCGTCCGGACCCGGTACCTTCCCCGCCTGCATGCTTCCTATCCCTTTGATCAGCTCCTCCAGCCCAATCGGGGCCCCCAGTCCTGCCACCAGTCCCTCTTCCACCTTTGGAAACCTCAATTGGTCCAGGAAATGGCCCATCCCTCCCTCCTCCCGTGGGGGTTCGGATCAGTACAATTCCTCGGAGAAGTCCCTGAAGACCCCATTGATGCCAACCCCACTCCGCACCACGCTCTCTCCCCTGTCCTTAACGCCCCCGATCTCCCTAGCTGCGTCCCGCTTCCGAAGCTAATGCGCCAGCATCCGGCTTGCCTTTTCCCCATACTTGTAAATCGCCCCCTGGGCCTTCCTCCACTGGACCTCCTCCTCCCTGGTGGTCACCAGGTCGAATTCGGCCTGGAGGCTGCGCCTCTTCCTCCAAAATCCTTCCTCAAACTCTTCCGCATACCTCCTCTCTACCCTCACCATCTCCCCCACCAGCCTCTCCCTCACCCCTCCCGCTCCCTCTGCTCCTTGTGGGCCCTAATGGAGATCAGCTCTACTCTCACCACCGCCTTCAGTGCCTCCCATACCATCCCCACTCGGACCTCCCCGTTGTCGTTGGTCTCCAAGTACCTCTCTATACTTCCTCGGACCCGCTCGCTCACCTCCTCGTCCGTCAACAGCCCCACCTCCAAGCGCAACAGCGGGCATTGGTCCCTCTCCTCCCCCATCTCCAAGTGCACCCAATGCAGGGCGTGGTCCGAAATGGCTATTGCCGAATACTCGGTATCCTCTACTCTCGCTATCAGCGCCCTACTCAAAATGAAAAGGTCGATTCGAGAATAAGCCTTATGGACATGTGAGAAGAATGAAAATTCCCTAGCCCCCGGCCTTGCAAATCTCCAAGGGTCCACCCCTCCCATTTGGTCCATAAATCCCCTCAACACTGTAGCCGCCGCCAGCTTCCTACCCGTCCTACACCTGGAGCGATCCAGTGCCGGATCCAACGCCGTGTTAAAGTCTCCCCCCCATTATCAGGCCCCCCACTTCCAAGTCTGGGATCCGACCCAACATACGCCGCATAAAACCCACATCGTCCCAGTTCGGAGCATACACATTGACCAGTACCACCCTCTCTCCCTGCAACTTACCACTAACCATTATGTACCTACCACCATTATCTGCCACAATGCCCGACGCCTCGAATGACACCTTCTTTCCCACCAAGATCGCCACCCCTCGATTTATGGCCTCTAGCCCCGAGTGAAACACCTGACCTACCCACCCTTTCCTCAGTTTTACCTGGTCTGCCACCTTCAGTGTGTCTCCTGGAGCATAACCACATCCGCCTTGAGCCCCTTCAGGTGCGCGAACACGCGGGCCTGCTTAACCGGCCCATTCTGTCCCCTTACATTCCAGGTTATCAGCCGGATCAAGAAGCTGGACACAGACTGAGGGTCGGGATGGGCGATTGGGGACTGTGGTGGATATGTTATGCCTATTTTTGGTTCGGGGGGGGGGCCTTTGCATTGTTTTGGGTTTCTTTTTCTCTGTGTTTTTCTCTTTCGGGTTGGGGAGGGTGGATGGGGCGGGTTGGGCACTGTTTTGGTTGGTGGCGGGGCCTGGTAGGTGGAGAGCACGGGCTTTCTTCCCGCGCCGAAGACTGGGGGCGGACGGTGCCTCCCTCTCGATCCGCCCCCCTCCCCCGCTGACTAACCATGACCCCTCCTCGGCCAGCCACGCGCCCGCACCCCACACCCAGCCCGTTCCCCACAGCGGCATTTCCCCGTCGCGACCCCCCCCACTCGCTCCAGCTCCTCCTTGACCATAGCAGCAGCAACTCGATTTCCACCCACCCCCCGCCACCCCCGCCGGCTAGGACCATCCTAGCTGGTTTACACCCCCCATTGCACTTCCGCAAGTCAGCTGACTCCTGCTGACCCCGGCCACTCCCACCTCCCCTTCGACTCCTCCCATTGTGTGGCACACCCTCCTCTACCGCTCCCATTCACAGGCTCTCCCCCTCCGTTCTAAGCGCGGGAAACAATCCTCGCTTCCCCGCCCCAGTCCCGCCAGCCCCCAGTCTTCGGCGCGGGAAAAAAGCCCGCGCTCTCCACCTACCAGGCCCCGCCACCAATCAAAACAGTGCCCAACCCGTCCCATCCACCCTCCCCAACCCGAAAGAGAAAAACACAGAGAAAAAGAAACCCAAAACAATGCAAAGGCCCCCCCCCCCCCCACCGAACCAAAAATAGGCATAACATATCCACCACAGTCCCCAATCGCCCAGCCCGACCCTCAGTCTGTGTCCAGCTTCTCGGCCTGAACAAAGGCCCACGCCTCCTCCGGAGACTCAAAATAATGGTGCGGGTCCTTGTAGGTAACCCACAGTCGCGCCGGCTGCAACATGCCAAACTTCACCCCCTTCCTGTGCAGCACCGCCTTCGCTCGATTGTACCCGGCCCTTCTCTTCGCCACCTCCGCGCTCCAGTCCTGGTATATCCGAACCTCCGCGTTCTCCCACCTGCTGCTCCTCTCCTTCTTGGCCCACCTGAGCACACACTCCCGATCGATGAACCGATGGAACCGCACCAGCACCGCCCGCGGAGGCTCGTTAGCCTTGGGCCTCCTCGCCAACACTCTATGGGCCCCTTCCAGCTCCAGGCGTCCCTGGAAGGACCCCGCTCCCATCAGCGAGTTCAACATGGTGATCACATAGGCCCCCACGTCCGGCCCCTCTAGCCCCTCCGGGAGGCCCAGAATCCGCAGATTCTTCCGCCTCGACCGATTCTCCATCTCCTTGAATCGCTCCTGCCATTTCTTGTGGAGCGCCTCGTGCACCTCCACTTTTACCGCCAGGCCTAAGATCTTGTCCTCATTGTCAGCGATCTTTTGTCAAGCCTCTCGGATTGCCACCCCCTGGGCCGTCTGTGTCTCCAGCAGCTTATCAATAGAAGCCTTCATCGGCTCTAGCAGGTCCTTTTTAATCTCTCTGAGGCAGCGCTGGATACCCTCCTGTTGCTCCTCCGCCCACTGCCTCCACGCTGCCTGGTCTCCGCCCGCCGCCATTTTGTCCTTCTTCCCCCCTTCTTCAGGTCCACCACCACCTTTTTTGTCGCCCCGCTCCTAGTTAAAGCCATATACTGACGGGGAGCTATTATTAACTCATTCCCACACCGGGAAACGTCAAAATAGTGCCCTTGGGGTCCCTGAAAAGAGCCCAAAAGTCCGTTTTTGCGGGAGTCGCCGAATGCACGACTTAGCTCCGCATAGCCGCATCCGGAAGTCTCGAGAGGGAATCCTTTTGGCAGTGTTCGCTTCACCAATCTGCCCCAAAAAGTCTGTGGAAACTCCTGGAAAAGGTCTGAGAGTCCGTTCCAGACGGGAGCTGCCGAATGTGCGACCTACTCCTCCATGGCCGCCACCGGAAGCCTCGTCCCCGCTTCTTCAATGGCCGTGGTAGATCTTTTCACAGTTGTTCCCTCTGCTGCTAGAATTCACCTTTAATAAAGGCCCTCAAGTCAGCTTGCAGCCTTTAAGCGTGCCCTTCCCCCGCCTGCATGCTGGAAGAGGCTTTGTTTACCCTGCAGTTATAGCCAAATCTTTTTCTGTTTCTGCTGGGTCTGGAAACCAAGAGACATACCATTCCTGGGGGACACTGTCGGGGGAATGTTGCAGTCTTCTTCCCACACCGGGAAATGTCGAACAAATGCCGTGGGGGCCCTGTAAAGAGTCCATTCCAAGCAGGAACTACCGAACATGCGACCGAGCTCTGCATAGCCGCACCTGGAAGTCCTCTGCTACCAATGTTAAGCTCTAATGGTGTCTCTGCAACAAGGACTGGAAATCAACTCCAATTATTGTGTTTTACAATCACTTCTCCTCCAACTCTAGACCCGAACGGGCCTACTCCAAGACCCAACCCCAGGAGTGCCCAAGGAGGGAACAGAACACGGGACCCAGCCCAACCTGCCTCAGGAAACCCCTGCCCACGATCCAGGATTCCCGAAACGGCAGAGACCCCACGCGAGGACCCAAACGCGCCGCAAGGTATTCCCATCCTCGCAGAACACTGGAACCCATCCGGATCGCAACCCCACTACCTCAACCAGCACCCGGGACCCTGCCAGACACGACCCCAGAAACGTAATCAGTGCGCTGGTCCCCGCCAGCGCCCCAACACCCGCCAGACGCAACCACCTACCTTCCACAAGGTCAGACTTCTCCCAACGGATCCTAGGACCATCCAGCTGCAGCCGCCGACCGAGGAAGGGAGGGAAACGTGGCGGTCTGCAGGTGAGAGTGAAGCAACACGGTTTCAAGACCCCTCTCCCCAGCATGCTCCTGGCAAATGTACAAGCTATCAAAAACAAGCTGGATGAACTTAAATGCTCGACTTACCTCTCAGAGGGAAGTAAGAGACTGCTGTGTGCTCTGTTTCACAGAGACATGGCTCACCCCCGCCTCACCGGACTGTGCCATACAATCTGAAGGCTTCTCAATTCATCGGGCGGACCGCACCGCGTCATCAGGCAAAGCGAAGGGTGGAGGGGTTTGCCTCCTCATCAACTCCTCCTGATGCTTGGACATGGCGACCCTGGCGACCTACTGCTCCCCGGACCTGGAATACCTGACCGTGAAGTGCCGCCCATACTATCTTCCACATAAATTCACTTCAGCCATTATCACAGCGGTCTACATCCCACCCCAGGCAGTAGTGAGGAAGGCGCTGGACGATCTGTACACAGTAATAAACAACAACGAAACAGAACACCCGGAGGCCTTGATCATCGTGGCCTGAGACTTCAACAAGGCCAACCTCAAGAGTGTACTGCCAAAATTCCACCAGCACATCTCCTGTCCCACCAGGGGCGACAACACTCTTGACCACTGCTGCTCAAAAATCAAGGGCACCTACCGTTCCATCCCCCGACCGCACTTTGGAAAATCAGACCATAAGAAGGTGCTCCTTCTCCTGGCATACAAGCAGAAACTCAAGCGGGAGAATCCAGCTAAGAAGGTCGTGCAGTGCTGCTCCGAGGAAACAGAAGAGCTCTTACGTGACTGCTTGGAGACAGTGGTCCATATTTAAGAACTCAGTGACCAACCTAAATGAGTATGCCACTATCGTCACAGACTTCATCAGCAAATGTGTGGCCGACTGCGTACCAAAGAAAGCAGTACGTACGTTCCCTAACCGGAAACCATGGCTCAATCGCGAGATTGACTCCCTACTGAAGGACAGGTCTGATGTGTGCAAGTCAGGTGACCCTGACCTATACAAGAAATCCAGGTATGATTCCTAAAGCCATCCGGGATGCCAAGAGAGAATATCAGACCAAGCCAGAGTCACAGACAGATTCTCGATTGTGGCAATGACTAAACAACATAACGGGCTACAAAGCGAAGCTGAGCAGTATCTCCAGCAGCAGCGCACCCCTCCCCGATGAATTCTATGCATTCTATGCTCGGTTACGAGCAGGAAACCAACGATCTGCTGTCGAGTGCCCCAGCAGCCCATAACTCACCCATACTCACCGTCACAGCTTCCGAAGTCAGATCAGCTTTCCTGAAAGTGAACCCTCGGAAGGTGACGGGTCTGGACGGGATCCCCGGTCGTGCACTCAGAGCCTGTGTGGACCAGGACAGATTTTTGGTGATGTGTACCCCTAGGAATGTGAAACTGCTAACCATCTCCACCTCGGCCCCGTTGATGCTGACAGGGGTGTGTACAGTACTTTGCTTTCTGAAGTCAATGACCAGCTCTTTAGTTTTGCTGGCATTGAGGGATAGATTGTTGTCATTGCACCACTCCACTAAGTTCTCTATCTCCCTCTTGTATTCTGACTCGTCGTTATTCGAGATCCAGCGCACTATGGTCATATCGTCAGCAAACTTGCAGATGGAGTTGGAACCAAATTTTGTCATGCAGTCGTGTGTGTACAGGGAGTATAGTAGGGGGCTAAGTACGCAGCCTTGTGGGGCCCCGGTATTGAGGACTATTGTGGAGGAGATGTTGTTGTTTATTCTCACTGATTGTGGTCTGTGGGTTAGAAAGTTGAGGATCCAGTTGCAGAGTGAAGAGCCAAGTCCTAGGTTTTGGAGCTTTGATATGAGCTTGGCTGGGATTATGGTGTTGAAGGCGGAGGTGTAGTCAATAAATAGGAGTCTGATGTAGGAGTCCTTGTTGTCGAGATGCTCTAGGGATGGGTGTAGGGCCAGGGAAATGGCGCCTGCTGTGAACCGGTTGCGACGGTATGCGAATTGCGCGAATTGCAGTGGATCAAGGCGTTCTGGGAGTATGGAGTTGATGCGCTTCATGACCAACCTCTCGAAGCACTTCATTACGACTGAAGTCAGGGCCACTGGACGGTAGTCATTGAGGCACGTTGCCTGGTTCTTCTTTGGCACCGGTATGATGATGGTCTTTTTGAAGCAGATGGGGACCTCGGAGTGGAGTAGGGACAGGTTAAAGATGTCCGCGAACACATCTGCCAGCTGGTCCGCGCAGGCTCTGAGTGTACAACCAGGGATCCCATCCGGACCCGTTGCCTTCCGAGGGATCAGCCTGGTACTGGATCACATCCCCTAGCGAGTTGGACATTCTGCCGAGACAGATATCTATGGTTGTCACCGACTGCGCGATGCCTTGGACACCTTCACTAGTGGTGCCTGTGTCATGCACCAGGCTCTCCACTGCGGTCACCACCCTGGCAGTGTTGTCCTCGGTGCCACGCATTGCTGGTGACAGCTCCTGCGCCTTTAGCCTCTGGGACTCCTCCAAGTGGCTATGGATCTGCTGGAGTGACGCTGACACCTCCCTCTGTATGTCCGGCCGCATCCTAAAGTCTCCATCAGCTCTGAGATAACCTCTTCCACAGGATGAGGACCCAGCTGGGTCCTAGGATCCAGCAGAACTGGGGGTTCCTGCCTCAGTCCGATGTACAGCAGTGTGGTGCTCACCAGATTGTGCCCCAGAGGCCTGACCACGAACATTTCCCACCGAGAATAGAGGATAGACAGGATGAATGCGTTGCTTGAGAGATGGGGCAGGAGGGAGGGATTCAGATTTTTGAGACATTGGAACCGGTTCTGGGATAGGTGGGATCATTACAAATCGGACCATCTACACCTGGGCAGGACTGGAACCAATGTCCTAGGGGGGGTTGTTTACTAGCGCAGTTGGGGAGGGTTTAAACTAACGTGGCAGGGGGATGGGAACCAATGCAGGAAGTCGGAGGGTAGTAAAGAGAGGATAGAAACAAAAGCCAGTTAGGAGAAAAGTGGAAGGCAGAGAAACAGATTGAACTGCATTTCTTTCAATGCAAGAGGCCTAAGGGGCAAAGCAGATGAACTCAGTGCATGGATAGGTCCATGGGACTGGGATATTATAACTATTACTGAAACATGGCTAAAGGAGGGGCAGGACTGGCAGCTCAATGTTCCGGGGTACAGGTACTATAGGAAAGACAGACCAGGAGATAGCAGGGGAGGGGGAGTTGGGTTTTTGATTAGGGACAGTTTCACAGCAGTACAGAGCGAGGGGGCTGGATTCTCCGAGCCTCCGCACTGAAATCGCGTTCGGGGTGGGGGGGGGGGGAGGAGAATGGTCGTCAAACCAGAAATTCAGCCCGGCGCCGCTCCCGCGATTCTCCGGTCCCTGGAGAATCGCTTGAGATCCACATGCGCACAATGGGCCGAGTTCCCGATGGCGTGGTTCTAACCACCTATCGGCCGTCGTGAACGTAGGTGGTGGCTGCGGACTCAGTCCGCGGCCGTCCTGGTTGGGGGCGGGCGGTTCGGAGGCCGGGGGGGGGGGGGGCCTTACAGGCGGCTGGGGAGTGCTTGTGTGGGGGTGGAGGGTCAGGCGCGATTGGTGGTCTCTTTTGTGGGTCTAGCTCCACGGTCAGAGTCCACCATGGAGCACGGTGCGGCCGCTGGAGGCCGGCGGCATGCGCATGCGCGGCCTCCGACCCGGAAGTGCGGGGGCCCGTATCTGCAGCAAAAGCTGCGAGATCCGGGTCCCTGCTCGCCCCCTGCAAGGCTATGAATTAGTGCCCTTTTGGTGCCAGTTTTTCTGGCGTAAAACTCCACCAATAATGGAGAATCCAGCCCAGCATATTTGTGAGCTGCCAAAGAATGGCTACCTTCAGCAGATCATAAACTGCCACTTAAAATGATCCCAAGAATACCAAAAACAGAGAGAGAACAATCAGAACAGAACAACGGTAGATTTTCCAAGAGCTAAAAAAAAACATGAATGACAAGGCAGCAACATTGACTAGAATTTCTTTGTAGCTGGTCTTGAAAGCTCTTTAAGAAGCATGCCTGGATAGGGTTTAGAGTCCAGGATCTCCAATGTATAACTGGTGAGCAAAGCAGCAGAGGCTGAAGTAAAAATATCCCCACCTTAATTAGCTCCCGCTGTCTGGAAATCTGGCAAAAGACCAAATTCAATTGGTAGAGAATCCAACTGAGGTACACGCGTGCCAATTGCAAGGATTCAACTGTGCGGAGAAATTTCTGGATTGGAAATTAGGCACACCTGGGGGCCATCACAATTCCCTGTCTTTCCCCCACCTCAGGACAGACCACCCTGCAGGCAGAACCTCAAAAACGGATGTAAATTTCAGCTTTGATCCTTCACAATAAAGGGAAGTTGTTTTTTTTAAATGCTTTCTGGAGATGAAAAATTGCCTTTTAATCAATATATTAGAAAATATATTGGCCTTAACATATTATTATCGCTTTCCTGTATCAATGAAATATAAGCATTGCCATGAATATGCGTTTTACTCAGATTAGGAATCTGTCATTCTCCTTCTAATTACCGGGGAAAGAAATGGAGATTCAGTACATATAAGACAAATAAATTTATTGAGTTAAAACAGACACTGTGAGATTGCCTGTGTCACAGGAGCACATAAAGTTACAGAAGGCTATGGATTCAAGCAAAAATTATGGATCAGAAAGGATGGCACAAAGGTATTGGAAACCCATCGAAATTGAAACAAAATGCACCTATAATTAGTACTATTTTTACCAAAAATATCTCGCATTGATCAGTTCCAGTTACATCAGTTCTGCCACAAAAAAACGAGAAAAGAGAAAAGTAAATGGCAATTTACCATTCTAGGTGTGAGCACCAAGTATTAATTTGAATGATTACTGTACAGCAGTGTTTTTTGAACTTTTTTGCCCGGGACCCATTTTTACCAACTGACCATCCTTTGGGACCCTTGCCGGCTGAGTTTTGCGTCCCCCGCCAGCCGACCTTCGCGACCCACATCGATCAAACTTCGCGATCCACTATTTTCAAGAACAAAGATCAGTGCAGCACAGGAGCAGGCCCTTAGGCACTCCAAGCCTCTCCCGGTCATGATACCATCCTTGGCCAAAACCCTCAGCACTTCCTCGTGCTGTATCCCTCTATACCCATCCTATCCATGTATTTTTCGGGATGCCTTTCGAACGCCGTTAATGTATCTGCTTCCACAATCTCCCCTGGCAAAGCGTTCCAGGCACTCACCACCCTCTGGTAAAAAATCTGTCTTGCACGTCGCCTCTAAACTTGCCCCACGGACTTTAAACCTCTGCCCCCTGGTGACTGACTCTTCCACCCTGGGAAAGAGTGCCTGTCCATCCACTCTATCCATGCCCCTCATAATCCTGTAGACCTCTATCAGGTCACCCCTCAACCTCCATCGTTCTAATTAAAACAGTTTGAGTCTATTCAGCCTTTCCACATAGCTAACACCCTCCAGACCAGGTAACATCCTAGTAAACCTCCTCTGCACCTCTCCAAAGCCTTCACATCCTTCTGGTAGTGGCGACCAGAATTGTGTGCAATATTCCAAGTGCGGCTTACCAAGCTTCTATACAACTGTAGCATGACGTGCCAGTTTTTTTACTTGATGCCCCGCCCATATGAAAGCAAACATTGCATACGCTTTCTTGACTACCTTGTCCACTTGTTGCCACTTTCAAAGATCTGTGGACCTGCACACCCAGATCTCTCTGACTTTTTATCTTCCTAAGTGCTTTGCCATTTACGGTGTATTTCCCCTCTATGTTATACCTACCAAAATGCATTACTGCACATTTGTCTGGATTAAACTCCATTTACCATTTCTCTGCCCAAGTCTCGAACCTATCTATGTCCTGCTGTTTCGCTGACAATCCTCAACACTATCTGCCACTCCGCCAATCTTGGTATCATCCGCAAACTTACTAATCAGACCGGCTACATTTTCTTCCAAATTGTATATGTATACTACAAACAACGCTTACCTTTAATGTGACAGGTGAGCCTACTTGGTCCTCATAACCTCACTTGCTTTGTCATTCAACGTGACATTTCTGCAAAGGACTTCAGCTGATAAATTAAGTTGCACTGCATCCGTTGAAAAAAAAATCAAGAGGTTTGTCCTTAAACTCATTATTCTTGGTCTTCAAATGCCATTGAAGTTTTGAGGGTTTTGATCTTACATTTGTCAGTGCTTCCCTGCATACAACACACAAGAGCTTTGCATCCTGATCTGCAGTGGCACAGTTAATAAGCATGAAGAAAACAGGCTGGATTCTCTGTTTCAACGGCTAAGTGCCGACTGAAACGGAGAATTCATGGGTGTTTTAAGACGCCAAAATTGGTGCCAAACCCTCGCTGATTCCGGGACTGGTGAGGGGCTAGCAGTGGCGCCGGATGAAACTCCCAGCTCCTGTGCCGAAAACGGACGGAGAATGGTCGGGTCCCTGGCCATGCATGCGCATGGTGACGACCTGCAGCGGTCGCGGCATACACGCGGACCCAACCCGTCATCCATGACCCGACAGGCCACCCCTTGGCCACCCGGTCAGCAGCATGGATCTCGGCCAAGTGTGGCGGCGTTGAACGCAGTCCGCAGCCGCCATGCTGGGTTCCCGACCGCCCGTCCACCCCGTGATCAGGATCTCGGACCATCATGGGCTGATCATCGCAGGAGGGCCTTCCGATGACATGTCAACAGCGTTGCAACAGCGTGGGGTGCGCAATGTGATTATGCCACTTCCGAGAGGGCGGAGTATGGCTGACCAGCGTCTGACCAACATCTGACCAGCGCCACCCTCAATTTGGCCGTCGTGGTGGATTCTCCGCCCGATCGCTGATTATGATATCGGCGGACAACAGAGAATCCCGCCCATCATTTTATGCTACTTTGTTCCTGATTTCAGCTTCTTCATGGGCTGTTCACCAGAGGTCCTGGAGGTCACACCAGCATTGCTGGCAGCTGCAAATTGTAGGAATCCCTCTCGCATCCAGAGCACGTGATGTCAGTGTACAAGGCACGTGACCTGCTCTCTGCCACTGCTTATGGAGAGAAGATTCCATTGACCTTTAAAAAGAATCTGTCCCTGGGTCAGCGCGCAAACGTCAGGAGGAGGCCGTCTGCCTTGCTGGGCTCCGGGCCTGCGCACTGTTGAAGGGACACACATGTGAGGGATGGCCGGCGTTCTGAAAGCCGGTCGCGGACATTGGGAACTTCTTCCGGCATTCGGGAATGCCACGACCGATGACCCACTACCCTCCCGACACCCGCCCGCGAACCACCCGTAGGTTTGACCCTGAGTTTGATAATGACTGCTGTACAATGATTCTATATTCTCATGAATTGTAATTTATGAAGAATCAGGTAAAACTGATTTCGTAAACATTTCGTTCACCTATTTTACCAAAAACTATAGTTTATTAAAAAATGATTAAAACATAATGGCTGGAATTCTACAGCCGTTTGTACCCCCTGTTTCTGCCTGCAGCACACCCCTGCCTGTGGGCTTGCCAGCGGGGTGGAGTGGTTTCAATGGAAAATCCCATTGACAAGTGGTGGGAACGCAGAATTCCACCGCCAGCGAACGGCGTGCCGCTGAGAAACATGTGGCTGGGGAAGCAGAGAATCCCACTTTTGAGAGGGCCAGGAAGAATCCAGCACGAGTTTTAAGGATACAAAGAAATAACATTTATTTACAATAACATATATATACAACAGCAGCAGCAACTTCGCTTGCTGCTCACTCCTTCCTGGCTGGTTCCAAACTGGCCAGCTTTATTGATACAGGGAGTCTGCTAATGATTTCTCCGCCCCCTCATTGGGGAAGCTCATACTCCCACAGGATTGTGGGATTGTCATTAGTCCCCAGCCAATGGTAAGCAGGCAGGTTATAACACCCACCCAACGGCTAACATTCCCTGGCCTTTCCTGCCGGCGGCATCACTTGGTCCCGCCAATGGCAACCCAGGATGTGAACAACAGGAAACCCAGTAATAGCGGCAGGACTGGAAGATTCCACCACCGGCCTGTAGCGGGCTGCCTCTTTCGCTGCAACCACACTGTGGGGCGAGCTGAAAATCCCGCCCAATGATAAAATAGAAAACAAAGGTTAAAGGGGTTTAAAAAAAAAAAAAATTTAGTGTACCCAATCAATTTTTTCCAATTAAGGGGCAATTTAGTGCAGCCAATCCACCTAGCCTGCACACCTTTAGGTTGTGGGGGTGAAACCCACACAAAAATGGTGAGAATGGGCAAACTCCACACGGACAGTGACCCAGAGCCGGGATCGAACCTGGGACCTCGGCGCTGTGAGGCAACAGGGCTAACCCACAGCGCCACCGGTTAAAGGGGTCTTTAGCTCAATCCTATTTTATTTTCTTTGTCAAGAAATTCATGAGATTGCTCCACATTAATAATGCTGAAGCAGCTGAAACTCATTTTCCCCTGGTTGCTAGGGATTGTCCTTGTGCTATAGGACCCAGACCTGTCAGGGAACAGCAACAACTCCAGATAAAGCAGCAATTGATACTGCAGGACCAAAGGTCAACTTTACTATCAATTCAAAGTGGAGCTAAAAGCTTTAGACTGAGGGTTGTCTTCTTAATGTCAAGCTTGTTGTAGAGTGGTATAACACAAGAGAAGGCTATTTGTCCCATTGTATCTATGCCAGCCCCTTAAATAGCACCCCAATTAGTTCCACCCCTTGCTCTTTCCCTTTACTCCTGAAAATAGTTCCCCCTTCAAGTATTTATCCAATTTCCTTTATTATTAAGATATTATTGAACTTAGCACAGTGGCGCAGTGGGTTAGCCCTGCTGCCTCACAGCGTCTTATAAGACCATAAGACATAGGAGCAGAATTAGGCCACTCGGCCCATCGAGTCTGCTCTGCCAATCAATCATGGCTGATATTTTCTCATCCCCATTCTTCTGCCTTCTCCCCATAACCCCTGATCCCCTTATTAATCAAGAAATAATAATAGTCTTGGTTGGGTTAAACCATGGTTTAACCCGGAGATCCACTCCCTACTGAGGCCCATGTCTGAGGCATTCAAGCTGGCCTATACAAGAAATCTAGATATGACCGTGCAAAGTTATCAGGGATGTCAAGAGACAATACTAGATTATGCTAGAGTCACAGACTAATGACACGGTCTCTCGTCGGTTGTGGCAAGGCTTAAACAATATAACGGGCTACAAAGCAAAGCCGAGTAGAATCTCTGGAATCAGAGCACCCCTCCTGAATGAACTCAATGTATTCTATGCTTGTTTCGGGCAGGAATCAACAAACCAATGGCACATGCCCCAATAGCCGTGGACACACCCATACCTACCATCACAGCCTCAGAGGTCAGATCCACTTTCTCGAAAGTGAACCCTTGGAAAGCAATGGGTCCTGACAGAGTCGTTGGTCGTGCGCTCATATCCTGCGTGGACCAACTGGCGGGTGTGCTCACAAACATCTTCAACCTCTCCCTTCACTGTTCCGGCATTCCTACCTGTGCCAAAAAGACCACTATCATACTGGTGCCAAAGAAGAACCAGGCAATGTGCTTCAACGACTACCGTCCGGTGACCCTGACATCTTTCATTATGAAGTGCTTTGAGGAGGAAGTCATGAGACACATCAACCCCAACCTTCCAGATTGCCTTGATCCACTGAAATTCACCTACCGGTCCACAGTCAACGCCATCGCCCTGGCCCTACACTCATCCCTGGAGCATCTCAACAACAAGGACACCTACATCAGACTCCTGTTCATTGACAGTTCTGCTTTCAACACCATAATCCCAGCCAAGCTCATATCAGAACTCAAAACCTAAGACTCGGCTCCTCCCTCTGCAACTGGTTCCTCGACTTCCTGACCCATAGACCACAATCAGTAAGGATAAACAACGACACCTCCTCCACGATAATCCTCAATACCGGGGTCCCGCAAGGCTGCGTACTTAGCCCCCACTATACTCTTTATACACACATTGCTGTGTGGCAAAATTCAGCTCCAACTCCATTTAAAGTTTGCTGATCTCAAACAATGATGAGTCAACGATGAGGAGGGAGATAGAGAACCTTGTGGCATGATGCAACAACAACAATCTGGCCCTCAATGTTAGCAAATCTAAGGAGCTGGTCATCGACTTCAGGAAGTGAAGTGTTGTCCATGCCCCTGTCTGTATCAACGGGGCCGAGGTGGAGATGATTGACAGCTTCAAATTCCTAGGTGTGCACATCACCAACAATCCTGGTCCTGCTGCACCCACGTCAGCGCCACTACCAAGAAAGCACAACAGCGCCTGTACTTCCTCAAGAAATTAAGGAAATTCGACATGTCCACAATGACTCTTACCAATGTTTATAGAATCACCGTAGAAAGCATCCTACCTGGCTGTATCACAGCTTGGTATGGCAATTGCTCGGTCCAAGACCATAAGAAACTACAGAGAGCCATGAACACAACCCAGCCCATCATGCAAGCCTGCCTCCCATTCATTGACTCTGTCTACACCTCCCGCTGCCTTAGAAAAGTGGGCAGCACAATCAAAGACCCCTCCCACCCGGGTTATTCTCTCTTCCAACCTCTTCCATCGGGCAGAAGATACAAAAGTTTGAGAACACGCACTAATAGATTAAAACACAGCTTCTACCCCGCTGTTACCAGACTCCGGAATGGCCCTCTTATGGACTGAACTGATCTCTTCACGCATCTTCTCTACAGCTGTAGCACTATATTCCGTATTCCGTATGTATCATCCAATGTCTATGTCTATGTATTTATTGTATATTCTATGTTTTCATGTATGAAGCAATCTGCCTCGACTATTACTAGAACAATACATTTCACTGTACCTCGGTACATGTGATAATAAATCTAAATCTAATGTAAAAAATTATTAGGGTTGGAGGAGGTTCACGTGGAGCATGACCAGCATGTTCCAGTACTGTAAATACTATTTACGTTTGTAATAGTAGAGCAAGAGTAAGGAGATATGGATCTCCAAGAAGGTTACTGGTCTATCTGTAGGCTGTTCTGGATCTTTTGCGATGTGCTATCCTCACCAGATGAAGAGACCTTAAGTGAGTTGTTAATACTCCTCAGCAAAGTCCACTGGGAAAATGACACCATAGATCAATCCTGGCCGCTTGCATCAACAGGTGTCAACAAAGTGTAAGCTGCAGTGGCTGGCAACATCACCTATCTAGAAGGGGGCTGTAGCGTGCCTTTGTGTTTCTGAAGGCCTAGCAAACCCACTATCATCAAAATACTACACAAGCGCTCAGCTGTGCACATGTGCTGCGGCGGGTGGGAACAACTCAACGAGTATTGCCCTGAACAGGAGTTTTCTTTTATTCTTTCACGGGATGTGGGCATCACTGGCAAGGCCAACACTGGCAAGGGGCAGCACGGTAGCACAGTGGGTAGCATTGTTGCTTCACAGCTCCAGGGTCCCAGGTTCGATTTCCGGCTTCGGTCACTGCCTGTGTGGAGTCTGCACGTTCTCCCCATGTCTGCATGTGTTTCCTCTGGGTGCTCCGGTTTCCTCCCACAAGTCCCGAAAGACGTGCTTGTTCGGTGAATTGGACATTCTGAAGTCTCCCTCTGTGTACCCGAATAGGCGCCGGAATGTGGCGACTACGGGCTTTTCACAATAACTTCATTGCAGTGTTAATGAAAGCCTACTTGTGACAATAAAGATTATTATTGTTATTACTTGATGCCCATCCCTTTTGCCTTAGAATAGAGTGGCTTGCCATTTTAGAGTGCCGAGTTAAGTGTCAATCTCATTGCTGTGGGTCTGGAGGCAGATTTTCTTCTCTAAAGGACATTAGTGATCCAGATGGGGTTTTAACCACAATCGAGTTATTGAGACTAGCTTTGAATTTCAGATTTTATTAATTGAATTTAAATTCCCCAGTTGCTGTGGTGGGATTTGAACCTGTGTCAATTAGCGTGGGACTCTGGATTACTCATCCAATGACATTACCACTATGCCACCCTTTGCCCTGGCTGCAAGAGTTTCACATTGGAAAAGCCTCCGCCATTTTCTACTCACACTTATTGTCATTGTGCACAACTATCACATTTCGGGTTTGTTTGATCAGCGCAAATGCTTTTCCAAGTTATGGTATTATTGTACTGTTAATTTCTGCTTATAAAAAGGTTAGCTCCCAAGGCTATAAATACTTCAGCTCATCTAATTAAACTTTATGACCTTCAAGAAAAAACACTTTATCTGCACATAAGAATAATACATTACACATTGTGTGGTATGATAGCACCTCTTTTACAAGATCACATCTCATACACATTAATGTCAGCAATGCCGCAGGAGATCCAATACTCTTACTAAACGATATATCTGAGGTGAAGGTGTCACATTCCAGGTGTCATACCTGGTAACAGGTGTGAAACAATATTAAACTGCTCTATGTTTTTCAGCTGCAGCCAATTCCAAACTCCAGATAAAGTCTGAATAATTGGTGGGTGCTCAATGTACACCTTCACATCCTTAAAGGGTCACTTCTGCACTTTGCTGGCATCATTATATCCCGCACAGTACAATAGGACTGTAAACTGAGTGTGAGCAATGCCGTGGTGGACACTAATATTATAAAATGCACTGACAGTTTTAAAACAAGGCTCTAAATTTGGACTTGCTCAGAATGTTCGAGCTTAAATCACACAGCTTATTACATTAAAACCACTCAACTGAATTACTGGAACTCATTGCTATTCATATATTGCTCTGCACATCTAACCTCAGTCCCAAACAGTAATCTCTTTTTCAATCAACATTGTCCTTGGACTCTACATAGTGCAGAGGGTTGTTTTCGAGTGAAGCCAGTTTCAGATTTAAGTTTTATTAAATAGGCAGGCATGGGGAAAAGAGGGCCTCACCATTTTTATGTTTCAATCTTCTCCTGTAGCCTGGTAATACAGCAGAATAGCTCCAAATGATATATTGACTTACTATTGACTTGTTCATGTTGGGCGGCTGCTGTGTGAGTGTGGTGACTCTCTGGTTTTTCACGGTCTTCAATCTTCCCGGTTGGTGAAGAGAAGAAGTCGCCTTGTGGTCTGTAACTGAACCCATGAACAGAGACAGGTGGAGAGAATAGACGTGAAAGAAGCAGCAATTGAGCTGGCTGCACAGCTACAATGTTTGACACTGGGGACTCGAGACGTGTTTGCTTCCAAGGAGCTGTTGCTAAGTAACTGGCAGTAACAGCAAACGTCATTTCCGAATACTTTGTGAAAGAAGTTCTTGTTTAAGCGTAAAATTATGTTAAAGAGTGAAGTCAAAAGGTGGAATTACAAATGCCCCCCTCTCACCCTCTGCAAATGTGAATTTGTGAGGTTATTTACCTGCAGATTTTCAGCTTTGTTGCTCTTGCTTTGCTCCCAGTTCTACTGCCTCAGCAAACAAGCTAGCTGCAAAACTAAATGGTAACTCAGAGGATCACAAGCATGCTTAAGAAACATAGATGTTAAGGGGAGGTTGACCAAATCTGCTTCCCTTCACCCTCAGCGTGACTTGGCTGAGATTGCCACTTGAGCAGTCTCACTGGATAATGCAAGAAAGCTCAGGGTTGACCAACACCTTGAAAGGAACAAGTTGTCTAGGGCTCTGGTCCTCTTTAATATCAAACAGTTCAGCAACAACCTTTGTTTTTCATCCTCTACACAATGATTGCTGATTAGAGCATGACAACGTTATGAACATGCGTAAACTGAAGATAATGGAATTGTGAAACTTAACAGGTGTAATGATGTCAACTATAGGAACTTGGGGGCAGCACAGCTGCGCAGTGGTTAGCATTGCTGCCTACGGCGCTGAGGGCCCGGGTTCAATCCCGGCCCTGGGTCACTGCCCGTGTGGAGTTTGCACATTCTCCCTGTGTCTGCATGGATTTCACTCCCACAACCCAAAGATGTGCGGGCTAGGTGGATTGGCCAAGCTAAATTTCCCCTTAATTGGAAAAAGATAATTGGATACTCTAAATTCATTTAAAAAACTGTAGGAACTTGGCGGAGAAGTTTGCAAAAGGGAGAAATTTATATTTTCTTCAACTGAATTAATATAGAACAAAATAACTCATTATAAATTTAGAGCAAAGCCTGTTAATGAAGGTGTTTCCGTGAAGATTCGCAATGTGGACAAATAAATAGTTACTGTAGCATAGGGTCTGAGTACAGTACCACCTACAGAATAATGTAAGAAGGCACATGACCCAGACCTAGGATCAATGTGGAGTTGAAAAGAGACATGTTAAGATTTGAACGTGGAGATAGTTCTTTGCCTGTATCCTTTGCCGTATTAATGTATCTAGTTACAAGTGTTATGGGTCAGGGTTTAGAGAACCCCAAAGTGTATCATGGAGTTCACCTGACCCACAACTTTTAATAGATTGTGGTATGGGGAGCACACGGCCCACTCTACAAGTGTGGTACTTCAGAAATGGAAAAGTTATTTTTTAAAGCAAAACAATGTTTATTCTATGAACTGAAATTAACCTTTTTAAAACAAACAGTGAATATCTTAGCAACCATTAATTCAAAGATAACGCCCCAAAAATACAACACTAAGTAACCCGTATGCTGTCCTTTTACACCCAAAAGACTTAACAAACATTTAAACATAAGCACATCAGAGTTTACAGTCACTACTGAAAACATTTATAATTCTTCTGAATTCACCAAATGATCAAGAGATAGTCCTTCATAGCAGAGAGATCAACAGTACAGCTGCTTTGGCTGACTTCAGCAGCAACACAATGAAAAACGAAACAAAAAAGACAGACACACCCA
Source organism: Scyliorhinus torazame (assembly GCF_047496885.1). Lineage (NCBI taxonomy): Eukaryota > Metazoa > Chordata > Chondrichthyes > Carcharhiniformes > Scyliorhinidae > Scyliorhinus > Scyliorhinus torazame. The sequence continues at coordinate 141,951,583 of NC_092707.1, read as the reverse complement.
AGCTTTTCTCAAAGTGAAACTAAAATGCAGAGCCAGAGCTCAGCTCCACCCACACTATGACATCACTGCAGTAACATGAGCAGCTAACCATTTCTTAAAGCGACATTCTCATGACACAAGTAATAAAATCTTGCTGTTGATATACAGAAGGCTATGAAGATTTCCTTAGCACCATTAAAATATAGCGGCAATATTAATTGGCCACTTAAGGACCTCAATTGGGGCAAGTACAGGCTTCTCAGCCAAGGCCTTGCCTGCCTTAGCTTAAAATCGCTCTGTGGATGGGACGGGTGGGAATCCAGAGGTAATACCATTCCCTGCAGTTTCACACTCTCCCCCCACCCCCCGCTCCTCCCCTACCCCTGTCTAAAAGCCAGTTGGTGTGGAAAGTGTAAAGTTCAAGCTCATGGCTCGAAGACCTCCAAGTTGAAACAATGGATACTTCACTTCATGCTGTAGGAGGAATCCGGCTTCCAGTCAAAGGCATCCTGCAAGCGGCTCTGAGGCACAATTGGTTAGCACTGTTGCTTCACATCGCCAGGGACCCAGGTTCAATTCCTGGCTTGGGTCACTGCCTGTGCAGAGTCTGCACGTTCTTCCGGTGTCTGCATGGGTTTCCTCCGGGTGCTCCGGTTTCATAGAACATAGAACGATACAGCGCAGTACAGGCCCTTCGGCCCACGATGTTGCACCGAAACAAAAGCCATCTAACCTACACTATGCCATTATCATCCATATGCTTATCCAATAAACTTTTAAATGCCCTCAATGTTGGCGAGTTCACTACTGTTGCAGGTAGGGCATTCCACGGCCTCACCACTCTTTGCGTAAAGAACCTACCTCTGACAATGGTTTGTTTGAGTTTGCGCGGTTGTTTAAAGGCAAGTAGTGGGGGTGTGGGGATGACCTTGGCAAGATGTTCATCTTCATCGATGACGTGTTGAAGGCTGTGAAGAAGGTGTCGTAGTTTCTCCGCTCCGGGAAAGTACTGGACGACGAAGGGTATTCTGTCGGTTGTGTCCCATGTTTCCTCCCACAAATCCCCCAAAAGGTGCTTGTTAGGTGAATTGGACATTTAGAATTCTCCCTCAGTGTATCCGAACATTGTAGTGATTCGGGGATTTTCACAGTAACTTCATTACAGTGTTAATGTAAGCCTACTTGTGACACAGATAAAGATTATTATCGGGAGAAAATGATCCAACCCTCTGCATGGTCCACAAACAGGATGACTCTATTAAGCCGCGATGCCTGTGTTGTGTTTAACCTCTTGCAATGGATTAATGAGGTCAACCAGCAAGGACCTGGCTCCAAATACAGACGAGAGCTTCTAAAGCACTTCATGGAATTGTCTGCCTGAAAAATGCCCACAGGATTACATTCAGGAGTGACACAAGCCACAAAGAATCCCCCACCCGCTCATGAAGGAATGACAGTGGCAGCTGGGTGAGGTGGTGAACAAGTAGTCATTTCCACACTCAAACAACTTACTATATGGTGCTCGAGAATGGTTCCAGTTCAAAAACCAAACAGATCTCAATTTAACAAGGGTGTGCCGGGGTGGTCCAGTTCAGCTTCTGGTCAATGCTAATCCCTAGGATGTTGATTGTAAGGGATTCAGCGATGGTAATGCCATTGAATGTCAAAGAGTGATGGCTAGATTCTCTCATGCTGGAGGTGGTCATTGCCTGACACCTGTGTGGCAGCCATGTTGTTTGCCACCTGTCAGTCCAAGTCTGGATATTGCCCAGGTCTTGCTGCATTTGGATATAGATTGCATCAGTATCTGAGAAGTTGTGAATGGTGCTGAACATTGTTAGCATCTCTACTTCTACTATGGCTTGTAGTTGAAGGATCATCAAACGTAATAAGGCGCTGCCTTCTGTGAAACAACAGCAGCTTTGATTTTAGTAAGACTATCCTGAAATGTAAAACTGTAATAACCCTCACGAGACCCATGGGAATGACCCAATTGTTTTCCCCATAGGGCTCGTGAAATATGATCTCCCCCCGCTTATGGGTGGAGGCCTATCAGCCGGGGCTCGTGTACCAGGTACTTAAAAGCCAGCCAGGATTGGGACTGGGATGATGGGTAGTCCTGGCTGGGACTAATGTGCTGTATGCTGCGTTTTGACCTTTTGTTTATTTAAATAAACCTTCTTTATGTAACCTTCTTGGGACTCCTGAAAATATTATAACCAGTGACGAGGAAAAACGACAGCTACGATTCTGGACAACCGACACGCCCTCCCTAATAGCACAGTGGGTGTACCTACACCTCAAGGACTGCAGCAGTTCAAGAAATACGCTCACTACCACCTTCTGAAGGGAAACTATGGCTGGGCAATAAATGCCAGCGTAACCAGCGACTTCCACATCCCGTAAATTAATTTTTTTTAAAAGGACCACTTTTAAATTCCTCAGCACGAGAGCAAAGTCAGAGCAAGTTTTAAAATTCTGCTTTTTGGGAGACTTAAAGCTTTTGATGCAGATGTAGAGGATTGGGCCCAGTATGCTGAATGGATGCGGTATTTCTTTCAGATGAATACAATTATGGGAGATGACCCTGTTTCTTATCCTGTGTACATAACGGTAAATATACTTTGTTCAAAAACCCAATAAAAAACATTTATATTAAAAAAAATGGGAGATGACCAACAAAAGGTAATACACCTGACCGCCTGCGGAATTCCAATCTTTAGTGTGATCAAAAGCCTTACCTACCCAGTAGCCCCAGATTGAAAGACTTTGACAAGCTGGTTGAACTTGTGGCAAACCATTACGACCCCAAACCCTTGGTGACTGTACTTAGGTACAGGTTCAATACGGCCGGGCGAGCCTCGTGGAGTTGGTCACGGAATTCCTGACGCGCCTACACAAGTTGGCCAAGCATTGCGACTATGGGCTATCCGTTCCACAGTTGCTGCGAGACCGCCTCGTGTGTGGCATAAACAACATGGCAACCCAATGTAGGTTATCAGCAGAACCTTCTTTGAACTTAAAAAATGCCATTGAATTATACAGCTCACATGAAAACGTGGAGAAGGGAGTCCAGGAACTGCAGGGCTGCATGAATATGGAGGTAAATAGCATTGGCCGAATCATGCACCCAAGAGCAGAGCCTATGCATCCAATCGCCACCATAGCAATATTGTGGTCAGACCCGTTGGCCAAGAGCCACTGCAGCCCGATGAGACATCTCTCTTGAGCTCCAGGAGGACGATTCACAATGATCCTGCACCTGTGGTCGCAGGAATCATGGGGACCATGGATACCAAAACCATCAGCGAACATGTCGCCCAGGTTACGGGACCTGTCTACCCAGAGCCAGGGCTTTACACTTAGCACAACCCGAGGAGGATGATTGCATACAACTCAATTGCATTTGGGCACTAAATGTAGCCCCCATCAAGTTCACCATCCAGGTAAATGACCACCCACTAGAGATGGAAATAGGCACAGGCTGTTGTCTCGGTCATTGGACAGTCCGTACAGGGATCCAACACCTGGGTCTAAGGGACACTAAGGCATGATTGGTGACATATACAGGAGAACCATTGTCCATCATTGGAACAACGACGGCTCCGGTTGCCTACAGATTCAGGAGCCCGGACCCAGTCTGTTGGGTTGCAACTGGTTGCAGAGGCTCTGCCTAGATTTGTGGCAGACCTTTAAAATAGGTTCAGGCGAGTTGTACGAAGTCCTGGGAAAATACGCGGATGTGTAATAACCCTCACCAGACCCATGGGGATGACCCAATGGATCTCCTCGTGGAGCGAGTGGAATACGAGCTCCCCTGCTGAGGGGCGGAGGCCTGGCAGCTGGGTCTCATGAATCAGGTACTTAAAAGCCGGCCAGGATTGGCACCAGCATGATCGGTAGTCCCGGCTGGGACTTATGTGCTGTATGCTGCATTGTGGCCTTTACTTTGGTTTTCCTAAATAATACTTCAAGTTGAACCTTCTCGGGACTCCTGAAAATATTATAAAAACGACAGTTTATAGACTAAATTAACAGCTGTGAATATGGCCAGTGTGAAGAATAAAATGGTGGAGCAAACTAGACCACAGTTAATAATATCACTGCTGACCACTATTCATTAATTATTTGTCTTATGTAAGAACATAAGAACTAGGAGCAGGAGTAGGCCATCTGGCCCCTCGAGCCTGCTCCGCCATTCAATGAGATCATGGCTGATCTTTTGTGGACTCAGCTCCACTTTCCGGCCTGAACACCATAACCTTTAATCCCTTTATTCTTCAAAAAACTATCTATCTTTATCTTAAAAACATTTAATGAAGGAGCCTCTACTGCTTCACTGGGCAAGGAATTCCATAGATTCACAACCCTTTGGGTGAAGAAGTTCCTCCTAAACTCAGTCTTAAATCTACTTCCCCTTATTTTGAGGCTATGCCCCCTAGTTCTGCTTTCACCCGCCAGTGGAAACAACATGCCCGCATCTATCCCATCTATTCCCTTCATAATTTTATATGTTTCTATACGATCCCCCCTCATCCTTCTAAATTCCAACAAGTACAGTCCCAGTCGACTCAACCTCTCCTCGTAATCCAACCCCTTCAGCTCTGGGATTAACCTAGTGAATCTCCTCTGCACACCCTCCAGTGCCAGTACGTCCTTTCTCAAGTAAGGAGATGAAAACTGAACACAGTACTCCAGCTGTGGCCTCACTAATACCTTATACAATTGCAGCATAACCTCCCTAGTCTTCAACTCCATCCCTCTAGCAATGAAGGACAAAATTCCATTTGCCTTCTTAATCACCTGTTGCACATGTAAACCAACTTTTTGCGACTCATGCACCAGCACACCCAGGTCTCTCTGCACAGCAGCATGTTTTCATATTTTATCATTTAAATAATAATCCCTTTTGCTGTTATTCCTACCATAATGGATAACCTCACATTTGTCAACATTGTATTCCATCTGCCAGACCGTAGCCCATTCACTTAACCTATCCAAATCCCTTTGCAGACTTCCAGTATCCTCTGCACGTTTTGCTTTACCACTCATTTTTGTGTCGTATGCAAACCTGGACACATTGCCCTTGGTCCCCAACTCCAAATCATCTATGCAAATTGTGAACAATTGTGGGCCCAGCACTGATCCCTGAGGGACACCACTAGCTACTGATTGCCAACCAGAGAAACACCTATTAATCCCCACTCTTTGCTTTCTATTGATTAACCAATCCTCTATCCATGCTACTACTTTACCCTTAATGCCATGCATCTTTATCTTATGCAGCAACCTTTTGTGTGGCACCTTGTCAAAGGCTTTCTGGAAATCCAGATATACCCTATCCATTGGCTCCCCGTTATCTACCGCACTGGTAATGTCCTCAAAAAATTCCACTAAATTAGTTAGGCACGACCTGCCCTTTATGAACCCATACTGCGTCTGCCCAATGGGACACTTTCCATCCAGATGCCTCGCTATTTCTTCCTTGATGATGTATTCCAGCATCTTCCCTACTACCGAAGTTAAGCTCACTGGCCTATAATTACTCGCTTTCTGCCTACCTCCTTTTTTAAACAGTGGTGTCACGTTTGCTAATTTCCAATCCATCGGGACCACCCCAGAGTCTAGTGAATTTTGGTAAATTATCACTCATGCATTTGCAATTTCCCTAGCCATCTCTTTTAGCACTCTGGGATGCATTCCATCAGGGCCAGGAGACTTGTCTACCTTTAGCCCCATTAGTTTGCCCATCACTACTTCCTTAGTGATAACATCCTCTCAAGGTCCTCACCTGTCATAGCCTCATTTCTATCAGTCACTGGCATGTCATTTGTGTCTTCCACTGTGAAGACCGACGCAAAAAACCTGTTCAGTTCCTCAGCCATTTCCTCATCTCCCATTATTAAATCTCCCTTCTCACCCTCTAAAGGACCAATATTTACCTTAGCCACTCTTTTTTGTTTTATATATTTGTAGAAACTTTTACTATCTGTTTTTATATTCTGAGCAAGTTTACACTCATAATCTATCTTACTCTTTATAGCTTTTTTAGTAGCTTTCTGTTGCCCCCTAAAGATTTCCCAGTCCTTTAGTCTCCCACTAATCTTTGCCACTTTGTATGCTTTTTCCTTCAATTTGATACTCTCCCTTATTTCCTTAGATATCCACGGTCGATTTTCCCTCTTTCTACCGTCCTTCCTTTTTGTTGGTATAAAACTTTGCTGAGCACTGTGAAAAATCGCTTGGAAGGTTCTCCACTGTTCCTCAACTGTTTCACCATAAAGTCTTTTCTCCCAGTCTACCTTAGCTAGTTCTTCTCTCATCCCATTGTAATCTCCTTTGTTTAAGCACAAAACACTAGTGTTTGATTTTACCTTCTCACCCTCCATCTGTATTTTAAATTCCACCATATTGTGATCGCTCCTTCCGAGAGGATCCCTAACTATGAGATCATGAATCAATCCTGGCTCATTACACAGGACCAGATCTTGGACCGCTTGTTCCCTCGTAGGTTCCATTACATACTGTTTAGGAAACTATTACAGATACATTCTATAAACTCCTCCTCAAGGCTGCCTTGACTGACCTGGTTAAACCAATCGACATGTAGATTAAAATCCCCCATGATAACTGCTGTACCATTTCTACATGCATCCGTTATTTCTTTGTTTATTGCCTGCCTCACCATAATGTTACTAATCTTAAAGGACAATCACACTTAGTTTCAAAATCAAGGTCTATAAAGTAACTTTTAAATATTCCAAAGATGTGCAGGATTGGTCATGCTAAATTACCCCTTAGTGTCCAAAGGTTAGGTGGGGTTATGAGGATAGGGCGGGGAGTTGCGCATGGATGGGGTGCTCTTTTGGGGGGTCAGTGCAGACTCGATGGGCTGAATGGCCTCCTTCTGCGCTGTAGGGATTCTATGATTCTATCATTCAATACAGGCTTAATACAGGATCCTGTAAATTCAGGAGCAAAGCAGAAATAAAATGCAAAAATGCAGAACTGCCTCAGGCCTCCAGCACTCCTGATGGGACTCATTGACTGATTATTTTAATGTACCGGGATCGTTTTCAATATATATTTTAACCATAGTTAGGCTTTTATAATAGGGTAATTTTCTTTTTAAAAAAAAATTATTTCTTGTTATGTAATTTTTTTTTTAATGAACAAGCAATGTAACCGGAATGAATTTCCATTTGGACAATAAATTGAAATTTGATGGAATAAATTAGTTGCATTTACATAGCACTTTTAATGCAGTAAAACATTCCAAAGTGTTTCACAGGAAGCATTCTCAAGCATAATTTGATACAGAGATACCAAGGAGAGATATTAGGATGGATAAACAGAAGTTTGGTCAAAGCGGTGGGCCCTAAGGAACATCTTAATAGAGGAGAGAGGGGTTTGGAGCAGTGGGGCTGGATAGAGGGCCTGCGATAGATGGGGGAATGTCTGGGGGGAATGGAATTGAGAGGTTTGCTCTACACAGAACAGCAAGGACTCAATGGGCAGAATGGCCCCTGTGTTGCAATGACTATGACTTTATATTGATCCTCGATGTTAGATTAACTGAAGGGCGAGGGGGAGAAGAATGGTTCAAGCTTAAGATAATGCAATGAGGCTTCACCAGAAAGTTCATGGGCAGGATTCTCCGTTTCTGAGACTAAATGTTAACGCCGGTGTCATAATATACACCAGTATATCATGGTGCAGACACACACACTGATGGACACACAGCAAGACCAATCAACACACACAACACCGCACCCAGTCACCAGTTAGAGCACACTCACTATAAAGACAGAGGGCATCAGTTTTCTCGCTCATTCGGGATGCAGCCTTTCAGAAGGACAGAGCTTACAGCTTACAACACAGATCTTCACAATGTGCTGAGTGCATAGACTGGTTAGCACAGGCATTGGTCTTTAGTTTAATCTAACATCGTGTTAACCCACAGTGAAAGTATGTTCAACAGTTTCTAGCTTAATAAAATAGTGTTGTACTATTACAAGTGTTGGTAGCCTGTCTATGTTACTGCTAAGGTAAACGCAGTCTCCACAGATCCAGAGTACCCAACACATCATGGTACCAGTAGTTGAGCGATATTAGAACTTCTTAGACCTACCTGCAAGTGATCTGCCTTCCACCAGCATACAGCCATCCTGCAAAATGGACAGCGTCCGCCCGCCGCTGCCGCTCCGCATCACCGGTAACCTGGGGGCCAACTGGAAGATATTCAAACAACGCTTCCAGCTCTACCTTGTAGTCACAGACCGGGAAGCTGCCTCAGACACCAGGAAGATCGCTCTCTTCCTATCCACGGCCGGGGACCATGACATCCACATTTTCAATTCTCTCACCTTTGCTGATGGTGAAGATAAATCAAAATTCAAGACGGTCCTCCTCAAGTTTGACAGTCACTGCGACATCGAGGTGAATGAAAGTTTTGAGCGCTATGTATTCCAACAGCGTTTGCAGGGTAAGGATGAACCTTTCCAGTCCTTTCTCACCCACCTCCGCATCCTTGCGCAGTCCTGTAATTACGGGTCCACCTCCGACTCCATGATACGCAACCAGATCGTTTTCGGTGTTCAGTCGGACCCCCTACGCCAGCAGCTCCTCAAGGTAAAGCAGCTCACCCTAGCGACTGCCATCGAGACCTGCGTGCTACATGAACACGTCACTAGTCGGTATTCCCACATTCAAGCGGCTGAAACGGCGCGGCAAGGTCCCCACGAGGCAGAACGGGTCCAAGCAATCGAGCAACTCCAGGGCCTCAGCCTGGATGGGGGTGGCCATTTTGCGTGCTTTTCGTGAACTCCCACGCTTGTGTGCACCGAACGAGGGGATGGCGATGATTGTACTACGTAGGCGCGCACCATGTACATCCGCGCCGCGCATGCGCGGTTGCGCAGCGAGCGTACTGACGCTACAACGTGCGGCAACTTTGGCTCCGCCCATTTAAAGCAGCAATGTCCTGCCAAATCCTGATGATGCCTACAATGTGGCAAACTTGGCCACGATGCTGCTTTATGCAGATCAGCTCAACCTGCCAACTCTTGTCCCTCCAGCCAGCCTCGCAGGAATGTCCGGGCCATTCAACCCACGGTCACCGAGCCCAATTCGGACCTGCTACCCGATATTGACACCGAGGACCCGAAGGCGCCTTTTTGAGTCGGTGTCATTACAAAAAACAGGGTGTCCCCGCGTAAAGAAGCCAGCCTCAGTCGGTATACAGCATCGATCCGGACGATGAGTGGTGTACCACCCTTCCGGTCAACCGGTCCCAAATACGATTCCGCCTGGACACCGGTGCCTCCGCCAATCTCATTGCACGGTCTGACCTCCAAAGCCTTCGTGTCAAACCAGCCATCCTGCCATCAACCTGCCAGCTATTAGATTATAATGGCAATGCCATTGCTGCCAGCGGCTCATGCCAACTTGAAGTGACGCACAGGTCACGCAAAGCCATCCTTCCCTTTGAAATCGTGGGCTCCTCGAAAGCCTTCCTGCTTGGCGCACAGGCATGCAAGCTGTTGAACCTCGTTCAGAGAGTTCACTCTCTCTCTCCTGCTGACGCGTCTGGCTTTCAGGACACTGACTTCAAGGCGCAGTTCGACTCCAGTATCAACCAGTACTACGACGTCTTCGAGGGCATGGGCATGCTCCCATACACCTACAGGATTTTATTAAAACCGAATGCCACGCCTGTGGTGCACGCACCTCGCAGGGTCCCAGCACCCCTTAAGGACCGCCTCAAGCAGCAGCTGCAGGACCGCCAGAACCGAGGAATGATTTCCAAAGTCATGGAACCGACCGACTGGGTCAGTTCCATGGTATGTGTAAAAAAGCCTTCCGGCGAATTGAGACTTTGCGTTGATCCCAAGGATCTCAATCGCAATATTATGAGAGAGCATTATCCAATTCCCAAGCGTGAAGAGCTCACATGTGAGATGGCTCGCGCCAAGCCCTTTACCAAACTCGACGCCTCAAAAGGATTCTGGTAAATCCATCTCGATGAATCCAGCAGGAAACTCTGCACGTTTAACACCCACTTTGGAAGCTATTGTTACAACAGGATGCCGTTTGGCATCATCTCTGCATCAGAAGTGTTCCATAGGATTATGGAACAAATGATCGAAGGTATTGAAGGTGTTCGCGTCTATGTCGATGACATAATCATCTGGTCCACCACCATGCAGGAGCATGTTAGTCGCCTCCAGCACGTATTCAGACGTATACCTGAGCATGGCCTCCGCCTCAACAGGGCCAAATGCTCTTTTGGTCAACCAGAATTCGTCGCCCACCTCAGAGACTAAATTTATGAACTTTTCGAATTTATGGACTCTCTGAATTGTTTTGTCGCTTTGTTTGATCGTTTCCCTGGTTTATATATCGTGTTGATCTCGTTACTCTTGTTGCATACTGCTTCTCTGCACCAGGCACCTTCCCATGTAAATAGCTTAGTTCTCATGTACATAGTCCTGTAAACATATCTTCGCACCCCACACGTAGTTCGGAACATTATCACCACACATTATTTATTGCCACAAACATACATTTTTTTATAAAAGGGGGGATGTCATAATATACACCAGTATATCACGGTGCAGACACACACTGACGGACACACAGCAAGACCAATCAACACACACAACACCGCAGCCAATCACCAGTTAGAGCACACTCACTGTAAAGACAGAGGGCATCAGTTTTCCCACTCATTTGGGATGCAGCCTCTCAGAAGGACAGAGCTTACAGCTTACAACACAGATCTTCACCATGTGCTGAGTACATAGACTGGTTAGGACAGGCATAGGTCTTTAATTTAATCTAACATCGTGTTAACCCACAGTGAAAGTACGTTCAACAGTTTCTAGCTTAATAAAATAGTGTTGTACTATTACAAGTGTTGGTAGCCTGTCCATGTTACTGCTAAGGTAAACGCAGTCTCCACAGATCCAGAGTACCCAACACATCAGCCGGGACAAGATTCAGGACTCATTCAGTGATTGTTAAGAGGATAGCACGTGGAACACAATCGATTCCAATGAAAAACGGTCTGGGATCTGTCGGGTCCGTAATTGACACTCGGGAGGCTGACAAGCTGCAGCCGTATATACACATTATAATCCCCGCACATACTCATCCCAGCCAACAAGGTGGCACTGGTTGTGCTGGGGCGCGCCCATACAGCTGATGGGTCACCTGGGGCCAGAGGGCACCTATAGGAGTGCCCTGAGGGGACACCTATACAACACGTGGCTCTAAGTTCACAGTGGGCAGTCAGCAGCATGTGCAGCTGCATGGCGGCCTTGCCAGTAGTGACAATAATGTTCTGTGCCACCCCGACCCACAGCCCACCTCCTGGCCAACTCCACTACTTCCCCTGGCCCTGCCAGAAGCTCCCTGGCCAGCAGCACAACTGTCAGCAAACCATGGGGATGTTGGCACTTTCCGTACCCCCTCTCTCTCCCTCAGCAGCCGTGATGCCAGTTTGATAATTTTTAAAAGCATAAGTGAACCTCACTGTCGGAAACTCAGCCCATCAGAGGCGGAGAATTGCAGAGGCCTCCGAGAATACCGGGTCAGGCCTACTAATGATATGAAATGAAATGAAAATTGCTTATTGTCAAAAGTAGGCGTCAAATGAAGTTACTGTGAAAAGCCCCTAGTCACCACATTCCGGCACCTGTTTGGGGAGGCTGTTACGGGAATTGAACCGTGCTGCTGGCCTGCCTTGGTCTGCTTTCAAAGCCAGCAATTTAGCCCTGTGCTAAACAGCAGATGCTGTTTACTGTGTATGCATTCTGGAACACATTGACACCATTGGCGAGGTGATGGCGAATTGCGATTTGGCATCAAATCGGCGCCTGCCGCGATTTTGCAGTTGGAACCTATTCCCCACCCAACCTAGTTTCCCGATTTTGGCGTCAGCCAACGGAGAATCCCGCCCCATATATTCACATTACCGACCACAGATCAGGATGCATTACAGTGCAAGCCGGCAAGCTAAGGTCAACGTTGTCTGATGCATGCTGCATGATGCATCGGACAGGCCAGAGTATGAGTGCTTATGAGGAAGCAGCTGCTGCAACACTGATAATCCAACCGAGAACACTTGTGCACCAGACACTAAGACAATATTCCGATGAGTACCTCAATGTCAAATGTGGGGAGTTTTATTACTTTGCCGTAGATAATGAGAAAGAGTAACAGGAAAACACATCTGCTCAGCCTATGGCTTTCCGTCCATTCATTTTTATAGTCTATAAAAGAAATGGGCTACACTCTGCTACACTCCCGTGCAGTTTCTCAACCACCATTATTGCTCACCTATTGCTGGGTTGTAAACTATCAAAGAGACAGGGCTCAAAACAAGTCCTCTGCAGCCACTTTATCCACTGGATGTTATCAGTGTGATTTCCCTTTAAGCTTGTGATTTGCTCTCGACATGTGATGCCCAACCTGCCACTTTGAAGTAATTCTCTTGTGAATGAAATAGGTATCCTGGCTGGCTACAGGATTCCAGTGACAGACCGTACACCATTGGATGGCTCTAGATTTCCTCATCTCTTGATGCTTTTGCAATTGTTCTGTGTCCCCGCCGCGTCTGTTGCTGTTGTAGCTTTCTGACGATGCTTCTCTTTCTGGCACATCTCCCTTGTCGATGGTGCAGAGATTCTTGATCTCCATGAGAGAAGGCTGATTGATCCATTCTCACAAGAGTAAATCCTTGTTGCTGAACATTTCCTCAGCCAGTCCCATGATCAGTGTGAGCGTAGAATTTTGGGCACTTGCCTGGTTTCCCTGCAAACTCCCAGTATGTCAAAGCTGGATAAACCCAAATCCTTAACAGTTAAGCCCAAGGCCAGTGTAGGAGCAATATGAGCTCTTGAGAAATCTGCACCCATTGTATTTATGATCCCTGCCACTAAAGGCTCTACTTAGAGGCCAGAGGAATTGCCTCAGGCTCCATGACAGGTTTACTGCAGATTCATCCTTGAATGCACAAATCCTGACGAGTGAATTGTGCTATGTTCCTCAGCTTGCACAGTCACAGGTGACTCATGAGGATCATTCTGTTCACGCAATAATCCCTAAATAAACTCTGAATTTAGCAGTGCTACAGCAGAGGGAAGAGCCACACTGGAGCTCTGACAAACACACAGTGAAACCATAGCAGTGGCTGCCACTTGTCTCTTCCTGAGCTAAGCATAGGTCGCACAATGCCTCGATTTTAAATGTTTTTACATCCCTCCATGCCCTTTCCCCTCTCTATCACCGTGACCTCATACAGCCCTCCAGCTCGCCGAGATCTCTATATTCCTCCAATTCTGGTCTCTAGCGCATCTCTGACATTCATGACGCCATCATTGGCGACTGTGCCTTCAACCGCTGAGGTCATAGAATCATAGAATTTACAGTGCAGAAGGTCTGCATCCGCCCTTGGAACGAGCACCCTACTTAAGCCAATGCCTCCACCTTATTCCCGGAACCCAGTAACCCCGCCAACCTTTTGGACACTAAGGGGCAATTTAGCATGGTCAATCCACCTAACCTGCACATCTTTGGACTGTGGGAGGAAAGCGGAGCACCCAGAAGAAACCCACGCAGACACGGGGAGAAAGTACAAACTCCACACAGACAGTAACCCGAGGCCGGAATTGAACCTGGGTCCCTGCCGCTGTGAGGCAGCAGTGCTAACCACTGTGCCACTGTGCCATCATGCTGCGTACCCTGAGCTTTGAAATTCCCTCTCTAAACCTTTTCAGCTTTCTACCTTTCTATCTTCCTTAAAACATCCAATCCATCTTAATATTTCTTTATGTGGTTTGATTTTGTTTTAGAACTGTTACGAATGTGGGGTTTTGTAAGGGGCTCATGGTTTAAACTGTCTTTTTAAATTCATGATAAAAAGAAAAATGTGACATTCTACTAGTTTTGCCTGGCAATATGCTGATGTGACCTGGTTGCCATGGGAGACGGGGGCCAAAGGCACGACCTATCGAATCTCAAGTGCCAGTGTTCACACAGGGGGCGGGATTCTCCGACCCCCCCCGGCCGGGTCGGAGAATCACCGGGGGGGCGGCATGAATCCCGCCCCTGCCGGCCGCCGAATTCTCCGGCACCGGAGATTCGGCGGGGGCGGCAATCGCGCCGCGCCGGGTAGAGGAGAATCCCGCCCATGGACTCAAAGAAAGGAGCAGTTAGTTTTGCTCAGGCAGCTTGACTCATAGACCCTGGACAGAAAGTAAGAGGGAGAGAGAGAGAGACAAGTGGCGGGATTCTCCTGTACCCAGCGGGTCGGGGGGTCCTAGCGGGATGGAGTGGCGTGAACCACTCCGGAGTCGGGCCGCCCCAAAGGTGCGGAATCCTCCGCATCTTCAGGGGCTAGGCCCGCCCCGGAGTGGTTGGCGCCATGCCGGCCAGCGGGATAGGGGCCTGGCGCTACGCCAACCGGCGCCGAAGGGCCTCCGCCGGCCGGCGCGAGTCGCCGCATGCACGGGAGTGCCAGCGCATGCTGGCATCATCCCCGCGCATGCGCACATGGAGACACTTCCGCACCAGGAATGGCTGATGATCACGGCCTCCGGTGCGGAAGGAATAGAGTGCCCCCCCGGCACAGGCCCGCCTGTGGATCGGTGGGCCCTGACCGCGGGCCAGGCCACTGTAGGGGCACCTCCCGGGGCCAGATCCCCCCGCGACCCTCCATGAACCCCGGAGCCCGCCCGCGCCGCCAGGTCCCGCCGGTAGGGGACCAACTCCAATTTACGCCGGCGGGACTGGCATAGACTGGGCGGGACTTCGGCCCACCGCGGCCGCAGAATTCGGGTGGCCCCGGGGCCCATTGAGTCGCGCTGGACTTCGCCATTCTCCGGGGCGGGCGGCGGGACTCACGCCACGTCGGCGTCTGGGGGGCGGGAGAATTGTGAGGACGGTGGGGGGCAGGATTCACGCCGACCCCCGGCAATTCTCCCACCCGGCGGGGGGGGGTCGGAGAATCCCGCCCAAGGAAACAGCAGCTGTTGTGAAGAGTGGGGAAAAGCCTGGGCAGTATTCTCCTCCCCCCCGCTGGGTGTGAGAATCGCCGGGGTGCCGTGCAAATCGCACCCCGCCGCCCCGACCCCCGCACGCGATTCTCCCACCCCCCCGAAACCAGCAGCGCGAGAATCGTGCCGGGCTGCTCGGAGAATCGGCGCAAACGGCAAGCGGCAATTCTCCGGCCCGGATGGGCCGCGCGGCCGCGCGTAAACGGCCTAGTCCCGCCGGCGCTGTCCACACCTGGTCGCTGCTGGCGGGTACTCGTCGCGAAGGCTCGGGGGGTGGCATGTGGTGGGGTGGAGGGGAGCCGAGTTCGAGACGGCGTAGTTCTAATCACCTATTGCCATTCGGAAAGCTCACGTGGTGGCTGTGGACTCCGTCCGCGGCCGCCCTGGTGGGGGGATCGGGCACCGGGGGAGGCCGTATTGGCGACCGGGGACAGATCAGGCCGGTCAGATCTTCGGGCACGCGGCCGATCAGAAGGGCCTATATCTTCAGCTGCCTCTGCGGTCTGAGTCTCCCATGGCGTTCAGTGCGACCGCTGGAGGCCGCCGCCGTCCGCATGCGCGGATTCAAAACTGGAAGTGTGGGGGCCCGTATCCGCAGCTAAAGCTTCGTGAATCACTCTGGGTCCCTGCTAGCTTTCTGAAGGTGAGTGAATTAGCTGATCTTTTTTATCGGAAACTCGGGAGTGAAACGCCAGCGTTATTACGCTGGCATGGGCACATAGTCCCATTTTGGGAGAATCCAATTCTGCAGAGAGTGGGGTGCGACGTATAAAAACTGCATGGGGTTTTTGATCCTCTTAGGGTTAACGTTTCTGTTGTTTAGAGTATTGAATCCCTACTAAGTAATATCCATTTAAGATGATTTTGGTTTGTTTGTTACTGTGAAAGTCATAAAACAGGAAATTTTGTCATGTGATCGTTTGAATTGATCATTGGAAATTCAAATGTCTTTTTAGAAGTATTGGTCTCTGAGGGGATTTTAATGTAATGTCCCAGTGAAGTACTTTGAGGTATTAGGGGTGCTTTCTTCTCAGCCCTGCTGGCTGCATCCTCCTTGGGCTTTGTAACTGTTTGGCAGAGGCATTGACAACAATGCATGTTGCTGTGGGGTGCTGGCCTCCTCAATGATGCATGTGGAGCAAAAATCTAGGCTGGGATTTTCCGGTATACATCGGGCGGGACGTACTGGCGCCAAAGAGTGGCGTGAATCACTCCAGCGTCGGGCCGCCCAGAAGGTGCGGACTCCTCTGCACCTTCGGGTGCTATGCCAGCGCTGGACTGATTGGCGCTGTGCCAACCGGCGGCGAAGGGCCTCCACCGGCCGGCACGAGTTGGCGCATGCGCAGGAGCGCCAGCGTGTTGCCAGAATCAGGTGGGCCCCGATCGCGGGCCAGGCCACTGTGGCCCCCCCTACCACCCCCCACCCCGGGGCCAGATCCCCCCGTGCCCCCCCGAGGACTCCGCAGGCCGCCCGCAGGGCCAGGTCCCGCCGGAAAGAACCTTGCGTAATTTACGCTGGCGGGACTGGCCGAAAACGGGCAGCCGCTCAGCCCATCACGGAGCGGAAAATCGCCGGTGAGGGGGCGGCACTGGCAATGGCTCCCGACCGGCGCGGCGTAATTTCTGCCCCCGCGAAAAAAACAACGCTGGAGAATTCGGTGCTCGAGGCGGGGCCGGATTCAAGCTGCCCCCCCGGCGATTCTCTGGCCCGGGGGGGGTGGGGGGGTGGGGGGGGGGGGGGGGGGGAGGGGGATGGGCGGGGGGGGGGGGGAGAATCTTGCCCCTAGTTTTTCCATTCATCATAAAACAAATGAGATAAAGATTCAGATTATACATTAAAACAGTGACTACCCTTCAAAGTTAGGGGCATGCCTGGATGAATGCAGCTCCAACAACACTCAAGAAGCTCAACATCATCCAGGTCAATGCAGACAGCTTGATTGGCATCCAATCCACTACCTTTAACCTTCACTCCCTCTACTCCCAATTCACGATGGCAGCAGTGTGTGCACCATCTACAAGATGCACCGCACAACTCACCAAAGCTCCTTTTACAGCATCTTCAAATCCTGTGACCCCTACCACCTAGAAGAACAAATGGGAACACCACCATCTTTGAAAGTTGCCACTCAAGTGGATAGAGCTGTGAAGAAGGCCTATGGTGTACAAAACTTTGGTAAGGCCACATTTGGAGTACTGTGTACAGTTCTGGTCGCCTCATTTTAGAAAGGATGTGGAAGCTTTGGAAAAGGTGCAAAGGAGATTTACCAGGATGTTGCCTGGAATTGAGAGTAGGTCTTACGAGGAAAGGTTGAGGGTGCTAGGCCTTTTCTCATTAGAACGGAGAAGGATGAGGGGCGACTTGATAGAGGTTTATAAGATGATCAGGGGAATAGATAGAGTAGACAGTCAGAGACTTTTTCCCCAGGTGGAACAAACCATTACAAGGGGACATAAATTTAAGGTGAATGGTGGAAGATATAGGGGGGATGTCAGAAGTAGGTACTTTACCCAGAGAGTAGTGGGGGCATGGAATGCACTGCCTGTGGAAATAGTTGAGTCGGAAACATTAAGGACCTTCAAGCAGCTATTGGATAGGTACATGGATTACGGTAGAATGATATAGTGTAGATTAATTTGTTCTTAAGGGCAGCACGGTAGCATTGTGTATAGACAATTGCTTCACTGCTCCAGGGTCCCAGGTTCGATTCCGGCTTGGGTCACTATCTGTGCGGAGTCTGCATATCCTCCCCGTGTGTGCGTGGGTTTCCTCCAGGTGCTCTGGTTTCCTCCCACAGTCCAAAGATGTGCAGGTTAGGTGGATTGGCCATGATAAATTGCCCTTAGTGTCCAAAATTGCCCTTAGTGTTGGGTGGAGGTGTTGACTTTTGGGTGGGGTGCTCTTTCCAAGAGACGGTGCAGACTCAATGGGCCGAATGGCCTCCTTCTGCACTGTAAATTCTATGATAATCTATGATTAATCTAGGACAAAGGTTCAGCACAACATCATGGGCCGAAGGGCCTGTTCTGTGCTGTATTTTTCTATGTTCTATGTTCTATGAAAGTTCGCCTCCAAGTCACTCACCATCCTGATTTGTAAATATATCGCCGTTCCTTCACTGGCGTGAATCAAAATCTTGGAATTCCCTCCCTAACAGCACTATGGGTGTACGTACACTACATGGACTGCAGTGGTTCAAGAAGGCAGCCCATCACCACCCAGGGTGACCAACTGTGCCGTATTTTCAGGGGTTGTCTCTTATTTAGACTGTTTGTCACACATCCCTTAGACAATGGCTTTTGCCCCACATTGTTAGGGCAGGCTGCGGAAGATTCAGTTGTGCGTTTTGAACAGATCAGCAAAATCTGTGATGTTAGCTACATTAAATATATGACTGAGTGAGAGTGACTCACCGGCCTTGATTTTAACTCGGGGAGAGATTGCAATGGGGTTGGAGGGGCGGGGGGGGGGGGGGGGGGGGGGGGGGGGGGGGGGAGGGGGTGGCGGTGGAGAGGAGGGCCACAGTGAGCAGAAACCCGCATGTCAAGGCCCGCAGTGAGGTTTTGGCTCCTGGATCTCGTGAGCATATTAAGGATCAGAGAAGCTTTGCCTAAGCCGGCAACAATTAATGTATCGCAGGTGGGGAGGGAGGGAGTGAGGAGTTGAAGGCTCGGTGAGGAAAGTCCCAACCATAGGTGGGAACCCCGGGGACGAGAGAGGCAGTGTCTGCAAGAGCTCTACTGCTGTAATTGTGTCTAAAATCACAGATGAGGTGTTGAAGAGCCTAGTTATACTCAAATCAGCACAGAACCAGGTATTAACCAGCTGTCTCTGTAACCCACACAAACCTAAAGAAATGTTCAGTTAGCACCTAATTAGCACCGATAGCAGTTTAGAATCTCAGATGGCAGAATCTTTTAAATATCAATGTAGCCAACTGAAAGTAGCATTTATGAAGCTCTGGCCAAGGATCTACAGCGAGGCCCAAAACTGGAAATGAACCAAAACTTCTAGGCAGATTTTATTGTCCCTAATTGATTTAAATTTGGAGCCAGATTGAATCCATAAACTGGCAGATGAGAAGCACATAAAATGTGCACTTTGTTATCATTATTATTAATATTGATCCAAGGATGAAATGAGAAATAATTTCAATGAGAATCCATATCCAGGCTCAGCACACAGGGCATTAAGGATAGTGCTGCTGGGCTTGCAATGAGTTTGACTACGCGCCTCCTAATCATCATGTTTCCCTCCTGACTACAGTAGCTCGTTCTCCTCCTTCATTGCGCTTATCCTGCATTATACCACAAAGCCATGCATCATGCAGAAGATGTGAACGATGTAGGAAGATTTTGCTGTGCTGTATCAGAGCATGCCCACTGAGTTGTCCAGGCGTTTGAAGTGTTGACTCATCATGCCTAATGTGTGTTTTCTCATAATCCTTTGTAGTAACAGCAAACACATTGACCCTGCATTTTGGAGATCATTGCTGCTTGAATATCGTTTTCTTCATTCTTTCATGGGATGTGGGCATTTGTTACCCATCCCTCATGGGATGAGTTGACCTGAGTGATTTGCTAGGCCATTTCTTTCAGAGGGTCTGAAGTCACAAATAGGGCATGAACTAGCTGGGTTTTTATGACTATCAACAATGGTTTCATCTAGATTTTTATTGAATTTAAATTCCACCATCTGCTGTGGCGGGATTCGAAACCTCATTCCCTTGGGTCTCTGAATTACTAATCCGTTGATAACACCACAACACCACCTCCCTGGTATGAACCATGGCCACAGGCATAGCCTTCATTGCCTAGCAATCTACCTTACATTCTTGTAACCAATTTAATGATGCCTTTGGACAGCCTTAAGGTTTTTCTTCCTGGTGAAAGAAAGACATGCACTTTATGGGCACGATTTAACCACCACATTGCACCCGATTAAGAGGCGGGAAAGCCCAAAATCGAGATTCGCGCTGGATGCGAATAATTTTGCAACCTAACCGGCCCACTCCCAATGCAGAGCCTCGGATCATGTCCAAGTATGGCGTGCATACCATTGACCCCAAATAGCACCAATTTCCATTGCATTAGTTAGATTGAAGTTGAATGTAACGGTTTCCTGGGAATGAACAGGTTCCTCAGTGGGAAATGTTGTGGGCGTCGTTCTACCCCTTTTAAAAAATGTGAAGCTGGCGCAATGGCTGCTGAGGGGAACTGAGGAGGTGAGTGGTCGTTTCCATTATCGGGCATGCAGCTCAAGGGCACTGGAGCTGCTGGCACAGTGCTTGGGGGGGGGGGGGTGAACACTCTCGGGGGTGGGGATCGGGCTTGGTTGGGGGATGAAACATGCCAGGTCGGGTCGCCCCTGGGTCGGGATGGGGAGGGTGGTTGGACGGGTGCTGAGGGGCGTTTAGTCTCTGAGACCATCAGGCCATCTTTAAATATTGCGGATATCCATGACAGGGGCAACTACAGCTGCTGCCTGTCAGTCCTACCAAACACTTCCAGGACAGAGCCCTGTTCTTGGTTATATGCTGAATGTCACTTTAACTCCCTTTGACTGTGTGCAACCTCCAGCTTCATAGTTGAGGTCTATTGCTAATAAGGAATTGGTCTTGTTGGTTGTGAGATTACTTCACAGTTGCCGGTTGTGTTTGCTGCTTGTTCCCACTGGTGGCTACAAATGCCTGCAGGCTGCTGTTGCTGTTTCCTTCTTTTTCTGTCGCTGGAAAGAAGGACAGTTTTTTCTAAGATACCTGGAACCTGGAACACCAGGCTCCAAGCGACATATGAGTCCAGAAGGCAATCCAGTTTGAAGCAAGAAGACGCTGCGGACCTGGTGCGCGCCATTGATCCAAATGGACCATCTGATGGTGCCATTGAGGAAATGCTTTCGCAGATTACTGATGCTTTTGTTGCTGGTGTGTGAGTGCTGCATGTAACTAGCATGTCACCCTGGGTCAAACACGCTGGAAGTTAAAGATGTTTAACTGCTTCTTAGTGCCAGTGGAATATGTGGATGCCAGGATTTGGTTCCGGTGAGATTGGGCCCTGTGGGAGGGCCTGCACAGCTGCGGCTCGTGGATGGAGAATGGCACTGAAACATGGAACAACCAACAAATAACGCATTGGTGGACAGACCATTTCTACAACTAAGTTCTGAACATGATACAACATTATCAAGCTAGTAGTCCGTTTCTGTTCAGGAACCTGCGAGGGGTGATACTGTTTGTTACTTTTTATGTGAAAATGATCTAATAGAGCTTTGTATTGGTACCTATATGGAACAGTGCTGTTTCTTTGTTGTTTGTTGATTCGTGTGATATGTGGAATGTTAGAGTCATAGATAGACGTTTACAGCATAGAAACAGACCCTTCGGTCCAGCTTGTCCATGCCGCCCAGTTTCTATCACTAAGCTAGTCCCACTTGCCCGCATTTGGCCCATATCCCTCTATACCCACCCTGCCCATGTAACTGTCTAATTGTTTTTTAAAGGAAAAAATTGTACCCGCCTCTACCACTGCCTCTGGCAGCTAGTTCCAGGTGCTCCCCACCCTCTGTGTGAAAAGATTTCCCCTCTGGTCTCTTTTGTATCTCTCCCCTCTCACCTTAAACCTATGCCCTCTAGTTCTAGACTCCTGTACAAAGAACAAAGAACAAAGAAATGTACAGCACAGGAACAGGCCCTTCGGCCCTCCAAGCCCGTGCTGACCATGCTGCCCGACTAAACTACAATCTTCTACACTTCCTGGGTCCGTATCCTTCTATTCCCATCCTATTCATATATTTGTCAAGATGCCCCTTAAATGTCCCTATCGTCCCTGCTTCCACTACCTCCTCCGGTAGCGAGTTCCAGGCACCCACTACCCTCTGCGTAAAAAACCTGCCTCGTACATCTACTCTAAACCTTGCCCCTCTCACCTTAAACCTATGCCCCCTAGTAATTGACCCCTCTACCCTGGGGAAAAGCCTCTGACTATCCACTCTGTCTATGCCCCTCATAATTTTGTATACCTCTATCAGGTCTCCCCTCAACCTCCTTCGTTCCAGTGAGAACAAACCGAGTTTATTCAATCGCTCCTCATAGCTAATGCCCTCCATACCAGGCAACATTCTGGTAAATCTCTTCTGCACCCTCTCTAAAGCCTCCACATCCTTCTGGTAGTGTGGTGACCAGAATTGAACACTATACTCCAAGTGTGGCCTAACTAAGGTTCTATACAGCTGCAACATGACTTGCCAATTCTTATACTCAATGCCCCGGCCAATGAAGGCAAGCATGCCGTATGCCTTCTTGACTACCTTCTCCACCTGTGTTGCCCCTTTCAATGACCTGTGGACCTGTACTCCTAGATCTCTTTGACTTTCAATACTCTTGAGGGTTCTACCATTCACTGTATATTCCCTACCTGCATTAGACCTTCCAAAATGCATTACCTCACATTTGTCCGGATTAAACTCCATCTGCCATCTCTCCGCCCAAGTCTCCAGACAATCTAAATCCTGCTGTATCCTCCGACAGTCCTCATCGCTATCCGCAATTCCACCAACCTTTGTGTCGTCTGCAAACTTACTAATCAGACCAGTTACATTTTCCTCCAAATCATTTATATATACTACAAAGAGCAAAGGTCCCAGCACTGATCCCTGTGGAACACCACTGGTCACAGCCCTCCAATGAGAAAAGCATCCCTCCATTGCTACTCTCTGCCTTCTATGGCCTAGCCAGTTCTGTATCCACCTTGCCAGCTCACCCCTGATCCCGTGTGACTTCACCTTTTGTACTAGTCTACCATGAGGGACCTTGTCAAAGGCCTTACTGAAGTCCATATAGACAACATCTACTGCCCTACCTGCATCAATCATGTCTTAGTGACCTCCTCGAAAAACTCTATCAAGTTAGTGAGACACGACCTCCCCTTCACAAAACCGTGCTGCCTCTCACTAATACGTCCATTTGCTTCCAAATGGGAGTAGATCCTGTCTCGAAGAATTCTCTCCAGTAATTTCCCTACCACTGAAGTAAGGCTCACCGGCCTGTAGTTCCCGGGATTATCCTTGCTACCCTTCTTAAACAGAGGAACAACATTGGCTATTCTCCAGTCCTCCGGGACATCCCCTGAAGACAGCGAGGATCCTTTGGGAAAAGATGTTGACTATCTACCTTACCTATGCTCCTCATTATTTTATAGACCTCTATAAGATCACCCCTAAGCCTCCTTACGCTCCAGGGAAAAAAGATCCAGCCTATCCAGCCTCTCCTTATAACTCAGACTATCAAGTCCTGGTAGCATCCTTGTGATTGTTATTGGCAAAAACGGACAACATTAACAAAGTATTGAAAATCAACTACATAACATTATATAAGAATCTGTCCTGCCCTGATTTGATCTACCAAAATGCATCACCTCACATTATCCAAATTAAACTCCATCTGCCATTCATCGGCCCACTGGCCCAATTGATCAAAACCCTGTTGCAGTCTTAGATAACCTTATATAATGTTACGTAGTTGATTTTCAATACTTTGTTAATGTTGTCCGTTTTTGCCAATAACAATATTCTCAAGTGGTGCTGCAGGTTGTGTTTGCTGCTTACTGCTTCTTGTGGCTGCAAATGCCTGGAGGCTGCTGTTTCCTTCTTTTTCTGTGGCCTGGAGTAAGGAAATGGAGGGTGGGAAGATGACCTGCTGCCTGAGCTGGCGAAGTGAGAGGGGAGCTCTTTCTTTCTTCTGACATGCTCTAGGTCGGTGCAACTTTCCACTGCTGGGAGCTGCACGAGGGAGAGAGAGAGGCAGATTGATCCGAATGAGTGGTGTTTGCTGCTTGCAGCTGCAGCTGCAGCTGCCTGGAGGCTGTTTGTTTGTTTTCCGTCGCCTCTTTACTTTCGTGGCCTGGAGTAAGGAAAGGGAAAATGGTAAGATGACCTGCTGCCTGGGCTGGCAAAGGTGGAAGGGGAGCTCTTTCTCTCTTCTGGCGTGTTCATGGTCGGTGCAATTTCCCACTGCTGGGTACTCTACTGCAGGGAGCTGCAGAAGGGAGAGAGAGAGAAGTGGATGGATCCGAATGAGCAACTTGATGAAGATGTTGAAGAAATGCTTTTGCAGATTGCTGGTGATTTTATTGTGAATGCGGTGAGCGCTGCATGTCGACTAGCATGTCACCACAAGTCAAACACGCTGGACATTGAAGTTGTTTTACTGCACCTTGAATGCCAGTGGCACATATGCAGTGGGATTCTCCGTTCCCGCCACCTCCGATTGGGATTTCCCATTGTGGCCACCCCGCGTCGCTGGGAAACCCGCGGGTGTGAATGCACAGCCAGCGCAATGGAAAATCCTGCCGGCAGAGAATCCCACTGATGGATACTGAACCTTGGTTCCAATTAAATTAGGCTGTATAAGAAGGTCAGTACAATGGAAACTCATGGGCAGAGCCTGATATATTAAACAATTGCATAGCAAGGGTCCTCCATTTTGTTGAGGATCTGTGTGGGGGGAATATAGTGTGTTTGTTTTTTTGTACAGATGAACTATTGTAGCATATGTTTGTGCCAATATTCTGTAGTGGAAAGATATTTGTATATGTATGGTACGGTGCCTTTTCCTTGTTGATTAATGATTATTACGATATTTGGACTGTTAGGTAGTTGGTTTTCAACTCTTTGTATAAAGGTATGTTGCCTATTTAATAAACAAAATATTCTCAAGTGGTGCTGCAGGTTGTGTTTGCTGCTTGCTGCAGCTTGTGCTGCAAATACCTGGAGGCTGCTGCTGCTGTTTCCTTCTTTTTCTGTGGCCTGGAGTAAGGAAAGGGAGGATGTGAGATGACCTGCTGTTTGGGCTGGCAAAGGGGAAGTGGAGCACTTTCTATCTTCTGGCATGCTCTAGGCTGGTGCGACTTTCCGCTGGTGGGGACTCTACTGCTGGGAGCTGCAGGAGGAAGCGAGAGAGGTGGATTGATCCGAATGAGCAAGTTGATGAAGATGTTGAAGAAATGCATTTGCTGTTTGCTGGAGATTTTATTGTAAGTGTGGTGAGTGCTGCATATCAGCAAGCACATCACTGCAAGTCAAACATGCTGGATGCCGAGGCTGTTTTACTGCACCTTGAACTCCAGTGGAACATGTGGATACCGAGCTTTGGTTCTGATGAAATTAGGCCATATAGGAAGGCCTGTACACTGGAGAACATGGGCAGAGATTGATCCATAAAATGACTAAACAGCAAGGATCCACCATTCTTTTGAGGACCTGCGAGGGGTGATACAGTATGTTTACGTTTTCCTTGTGTAAATGAACTGTTGTAACTTTGTGTTTGCACTGACATTCTGCAGCGAAAAGGTGCTTGTGTGTGTATGGCAAGGTGTCTTATTGATTAATGGTTAGTATGATTTATGGACTGTTATGTTGATTTTCATCTCTTTGTACAGACGTACTGTTAATTGTTTAATAAACAAAATATTCTCAAGTGGATTCTCTTGGTACACATGCCATGTCCCAGATGATGATTATTGCATCGTATTTCAATCAAACTTTGAAGCCTGAACAGTTCACCTGAACTCTCGAAGCGTCAGCACCAGAGAGGCAGCAGCCAACAATCAAACACTCAAGAACAGGGCTTCAGCACTGGGGATATCATCGTGACCAAAAGGTGAGTGTGTGGAGCAGGGGAGGGCGTCTGAGCACGGTTTCCGACAGGGGTCTGGAGTCTAGGTAAGGGAGTGTTTAAAAACAGCTCCCCCTTGTTAGCGGCTAGCTGCCGATATGTGAGTGGGCTAATCACGTAGTGAGACATCCGCCAATGGCGAGAAGCTCATGGGGGCTCCTTTGCAGCACAAAGTACCTTTAAATACGGGCCACAATCTCACCAACGTGGTCGGCGAGAAACACCAGCCAATCGCACTCAAACGACACTTCAAATTTCTCCGTTAAATCGTGCCTATATCTTGATAATACTAGCTTATTGTCACAAGTAGGCTTCAATGAAGTTACTATGAAAAGCCCCTAGTCGCTACATTCCGGCGCCTCGGGGAGGCCGGGACAGGAATTGAACCCGGCCTTGTTCTTCATTGTAAGCCAGCTGTTTAGCCCACTGTGCTAAACCAGCCCCTTACACGTCTGTTCAACACCCCAAAGTAACTTATTGCCAATGAAGTACTTTTGAACTGCAATCATTTTTGTAATGTCAGAAATGCAGTAGCCAATTAGTGCACACGAGCAATATGACAATGATCAAATAATCTGTTTTTGCGATGATGATTGGAGATCAATATTGGATCAACACCAGGTATAATTTCCCTATTCTTCTTCAAAATGGTGACAAGGAATCTTTTTCATCCTGTTCACGGAGCAATCAGGACATCCATTTATCACTTCATCTGAGTTTTAACAAGCCAGCACTGCTAGGAGCGGGACTTGAACTTCTCATAACCTTCTAAGTCACAGGTCTGAGTGCTACAAACTGCAATACAGCTGAATTCTGCTCTCGGAGGAATCCATATTGATCCAGATATCCAGATTATTCTGTGTTGACTTTAACAAAGGCACACATTCGGGCATACAACGAGGCTAAGGAGAGTGGGGAACTCCCCCTGAGACTATCGCAGGCATCCATCTCTCTGATATTGAAAAAGGTCAAGGATCCAGAGTAGTGTGGGTTGTACGGCCCGATACCATGGAATGTAGATGCCAAGTTCCTGCCGAAGGTGCTGGCTTTGCGAATTGAGGATGGTGTCCCAGGGGTGATAGGCGAGGACCAATTGGGGTTCGTAAAGGGAGGCATCTGTTGTTGAACGTGAGGATGTTATTCAATGTAACTATAATGCCTCTGGAGGGGCAGGAGGTGGAGGTGGTAGCAGCGATGGACGTGGGGTTGGCGTTCGACCGGGTGGAGTGGGTATATCTGTGGGAGGTGTTGGGATGGTTTGGGTTCAGGCAGGGGTTTGTGGACTGGGTCCGGCTGCTGTACAAGGCACCGGTCAGAAGTATGCAGATGAACCGAGTGAGGTCGGGTTATTTTGGGCTGTCTTGGGGGATGAGGCAGGAGTGCCCGTTCTCCTGCTGCTCTTTGCCTTGGCAATAGAGCCGCTGGCAATAGCGCGTAGAGGATCAAGGTATTGGAGAGGGATTGTGCGGGTGGGGGGTGCCGAGCGCAGGGTTTTGCTGTATGCTGACAACCTGCTGTTATACATATCCACACATTGGGTGGCATCGGGGGAATTATGGGGATTTTGAAGGATTTTGGCTGGTTCTCATCTTTCAACATGGGAAAGAGCGAGGTGTTCCCGATTGAGGCCAAAGGGCAGGAGAGGAGATTAGGGGAGCTGCCGTTTAAGGCAGCGGGGGTGAGCTTTAGATACTTGGGCATTCAGGTGACATGGGGCTGGGTGCAGTTGCACAAGTTACATTTGACTCGGCTGGTGGAGCA
Organism: Scyliorhinus torazame; assembly: GCF_047496885.1. NCBI lineage: Eukaryota > Metazoa > Chordata > Chondrichthyes > Carcharhiniformes > Scyliorhinidae > Scyliorhinus > Scyliorhinus torazame. The sequence continues at coordinate 141,924,114 of NC_092707.1, read as the reverse complement.
GATGAAGGGGGACATTAAGCGGTGGGATGTGCTGCCGCTGTCACTGGCGGGATGGGTGCAGATAGTAAAAATGAAAGTGCTGTCAAGGTTCCTGTTCCTATTTCAGAATCTCTGGATCTTGGTCTTGAAGTTGTTCTTTAAAAAGGTCAACGCGCTGATCTCTGGGTTTGTGTGAGCATGGAAGACGTCGCAGGTCAGGAGGGCTTTTTTGGAGTGGAGGCGAGGGGGGGTGGCTGACGTTGCTGAATATAATGAACTGCTACTGAGTGGCGAACATCGCCATGGTTAGGAAATGGGTAGTGGGGGAGGGGTCGGCGTGGGGGCGGATGGAGGCGTCTTGTAAGGGAATGAGATAAAAGGTGTTGTTGACAGTGCCTCTGCCGTTCTCATGGGTCAGACACTCTGTGAGCCCAGTGGTGGTGTGGTCCTTGGGTCCTTGAGGGTGTAGGGGAGTGGAGGCAGCATTTGAAGGTGGATTGGTGTGAGCACTGATTTGTGACAACCATATGTTTGCACCTGGTGAAGTGAGGTTTCAGAGTGGCGGCAGGCGGGGATCGAACGGTTTGGCGACCTGTTTACAGGGCAGTTCCGTGAGGTTGAAGGGCCTGGAGGAAGAGTATGAACTGCCCAGGGGGAACGGTTTCAGGTACCTGCAGGTTTGGGATTTCATGAGGAGAAAGGTGCCATCCTTTCCTGGGTTGCCGCCCTTGGGCTGTAAGACAAGGTGCTGTCGAAGGAGGAATAGGGGAGGGGAAGGTGTCCGAGATCTACAAAGCACTGATGGATTGGGAGGGGGCTCTGGTGGGGGATATAAAGCGTAAGTGGGAGGAGGATCTGGGTGAGGAGGTGGAGGCCGGGAGGTGGCCAGAGGCCTTGCGGAGGGTGAATGCGTCCTCGTCATGTGTGAGGCGAAGCCTCATTCAGTTTAAGGTCATTTAGAGAGCACAAATAACAGTAGCGCGGATGAGTAGGATTTTTGAGGGCGTAGAGGATAGGTGTGGGGGTGCATGGGGAGGCCCGCAAATCATGTACACATGTTTTGGGCATGTCAAAAGCTAAAGGGGTTCTGGCAAGGATTTGCGGACGTAATGTCCGAGGTGCTGGGGGTGAAGATGGCCCCGAGCCCAGAGGTAGCGATATTTTGGGTATTGGAAGATCTGGGAGCCTAGGGGCGTGAGAGGCCAATGTTGTGCCCTTTCCCTCCCTGATAGCCTGGAGACGGATCTTCCTTGGATGGAGGGGCCCGGAGCTGCCGAAAACAGGGTGTGGGTGAGCGACCTCGTGGAATTCCTGGGGCTTGAGAAGGTCAAGTTCGTCCTGAGGTGGCTGGTCGATGGGTTCACTCAGAGGTTGAAGTCGTTCATTGACTTCTGTAAGGAGTATTGAGGGGTCAACAAGGTGGGGGAAGGGGGGGGAGTTAAAATGAGGAAGGCAGGATGGGAGAAGAGGGCAATGGTGGGGAGCAGGGGGAGAGTGGGTGATGGTTATTTATAATGTTGCATGATTTTGCTTCAGTTTTGGTTTGTTTTTATAAAAATACCTGAATAAAATATTTTTTTAAAAACAAAGGCACACATTCAGAGAGTGGCCACCCTTTGTGCTTCATTCGGAGAGCCAAGTCTTGGCAAGAACCAATACAGCCGTATGGATTCCATCAGCTAGGCCCTAGACACCGGCGAATCCTGCCATCTGGATATCTGCAGAGCAATTTTGTATTGCTGCTGGTTGCCAGCGGAGAATAGAGTGAAATTGTGTCTTCATACAAGCAGAGTTTGTCTGGAGATCTGTTGGAATGTGCAAGAGGGCTCGGTGCCGGCCCCTTTTGAGGAAGGAGGGATGAGATCTCAAACAATCCACAGAAGCAGTTAGGAATAGTGCAGCTGCTCTTATGGATCTGGTGTTCTGCAATCCATGTGTCATGGGAATGTCACTTTAAGAAATGTTTGTCTGCTCAAGTGGCTGCAGTGATGTCAGAGTGTGGGTGGAGCTGAGCTCTGACTCTGCTTTTTAGTTTCGCTTTGAGGAAAAGCTTGGGTGTGTCTGTGTTTTTCATTTTGTTTTAGTTTTGGAGAAGCTGCAATCACAGCAGGATGTGTGTGTGAATCTCTGCAAGCTTATGAATGTCCATTTGGTGATTTCAACGTGGTGACTGTTCTCAGTAGTGAAGTTAAACCTGATATCTTTCTGTACAAAGGGTTCTTTTTGTCTTATGGATGCTAAACCAAAAGTTTAAGGATTACTTAAGAGTATTCTTTGGGGATGTATTTGAATTGATGGTTGCTAAGATGTTCACTGTATGTTTTAAAAAGGTTAACTGAGTTCATAGAATAAACATTGTTTTGCTTTAAAAATTACTTTTAAATTTCTGCTGCACCACACCTGCAGAGTGGGCTGTGTGCTCCCCATACCACAATCTAGTAAAAGTCGTGGGTCAGGTGAACTCCATGACACACTTTGGGGTTCTCTAAACCTGGCCCATAACAAACTGGGGGCTCCTCCAGGATAAAAGTCTATCTATTGGTTTGGCTTAGTGAACTTTAAGACAGTGAGGGGTGAGCATATTGTGGTTGCTTTTCAGATGTGGTATTCCAGTTTAAGTCGGGAGTGTGTTGTGGACAATGGCTCTTTCAGAGGCTCTGAAATTTTTGGGGGTGGAGACGGTCACACGCAGTGCCTAATGGACAGAGACTAAAAACAAGCTTTTAGAGTTGGCAAAAACTTTGCAGTTAACGTTACCAGACAAAATGCAAAAAGTTGAGGTAATTATGGTGGTGGCGAAGCATTTAAAAGAGCTGAGATACAGTTTGACTCATTGGAAATGACAACAATTCAGTTACAAATTAAACAAATGGAACATGAGAAAGAATTAAAACAGTTTGAATACGAAAGAGAGAAAGAGGGGAAAAAAAGAGATAGAGAGGAAAAAGAAAAAGAGAGAGAAGAAAGGAGAACAGAAAAAACAGCCCTGCAGAACAAAAAGAAAGAGAAAGGGAGATGTAGATCAGGGAAAAAGATAAAGAGAGAGAGTTTGAACTTCAGAAAATGGCCTTGAAACATGACAGTCAGTTAAAATTGGCAGGTGTAAAGGGAAACGTACAGTTGGATGATAGTGATGAGGATAGTGGGAAAGAGCGTCATAGTCGAAGGCTTGGTGGGGATCTATTTAAATATGTCCAAGCATTGCCAAGGTTTGATGAGAAGGAGGTAGAAGCCTTTTTCATTTCATTTGAGAAGGTGGCTAAACAAATGAAATGGCCACAGGACATGTGGGTATTACTGATTCAAACAAAGCTGGTATGTAGAGCTAGTGAAATGTTTGCATCACTACCGGAGGAGGTATCTGGGACGTATGAGGAGGTGAAAAAAATCCATCTGAGGTGCATATGAACTAGTGCCTGAAGCCTACAGACAAAGGATAGAAATTTAAGGAAGGATTTTGGTCAAACATACATGGAGTTTGAAAGGAACAAACAGAGTAATTTTAACAGGTGGATAAGGGCTTTGAAAATAGACCAAACATATGAAGCTCTCAGAGAAATTATACTTTTGGAGGAGTTTAAAAATTCAATTACTGATGTAGCGAGAACTCATGTGGAAGAGCAGAGGGTTAAAACTGCAAGGTTAGCAGCAGAAATGGCAGATGACTATGAGTTAGTTCAGAAATCAAAGCTTGGTTTCCGACATCAGTTTCAGCCTGTGAGGGATAGAAACTGGGGACCTGAGAAATACTCAAGTGGTAAAGGTAAAGGTGATCTGATGGGAGATAATAAGGAGAGTGTACCTCAGATTAAAAAGGAAATCCAGGAGGGTGGAAGAGAAATGAAAAGTTTCAAATGTTTTCACTGTATTAAACTAGGCCATGTAAAGTCACAGTGTTGGTGGTTGAAGAAAAGCACTGGGAAGGCTGATGTCGTAAAACAGGATAAGACTATAGGGTTTGTTAAAGTGGTAAAGGAAAGCCCAATTGAAATGAAGGAGGTGCAAAAGATTGTACAGACTGATCAAGAGGTGATTGATAAGAAGGTGCCAGATGTCTTTAAAAAAGTTACTTGTGTGGGTAAAGTTTACTCATGTGTACCAGGAGGAGCAGGTAAAGAAGTCACAATTTCAAGAGATATGGGAGCTAGTTAATCTTCAATGGTAAGAGATGAGGAGTTATGTGGTTTGGAAGGAATAATGCAAGATAAAGCGGTAATATGTGGAATTCAGGGTGAGAAGAGTAGAGTTCCATTATATAAGGTAAAATTGGAAAGTCCAGTGAAGAGTGGTGAAGTGGTAGAAGGAGTAATAGTTAAACTATCTTGTCCAGGAATACAGTTTATCTTGGGTAATGATATAGCCGGATCGCAGGTGGGAGTGATGCCTACTGTTGTTGATAAGCCAGTGGAAAATCAGACAACTGAAGTGTTGAAGGACGAGTATCCTAGGATTTTTCCGGACTGTGTAGAAACAAAGTCGCAAAGTCACAGGTTAAGACAAGAGGAGAAATCAAAGAGTGAAGATAAATTTGAAGTGCAATTATCAGAAGCGATTTTTGATCAGATGGTTGAAAAAGAACAAGAACAGGCGGAGGATGAGGCGGATATTTTTAGTTCAGGAAAATTGGCGGAGTTACAACGGAAAGATATAGAAATAAAACGGATGTATCAAAAAGCATACACGGAAGAGAAATCTGAGTGTATACCGAGTGTTTTTACCATAAAGATGATGTCTTGATGAGAAAATGGAGACCTTTACATATGCAGGCGGATGAAAAGTGGGCAGAAGTTCAGCAAGTGGTATTGCCGGTAGGGTATAGAAAGGAGGTGTTGCGAGTTGCACATGAGGTACCAGTGGGAGGTCATTTGGGAGTAAGGAAAACTCAAACTAAAATACAAAACATTTTTATTGGCCTGGACTACATAAAGATGTAGTTAAATTTTGTCGATCATGTCACACATGTCAAGTGATAGGGAAACCTCAAGTAGTGATAAAACCAGCGCCCTTAATTCCCATTCCAGCATTTGAAGAACCTTTTACAAGGGTCCTAATTGATTGCACAGGACCGCTTCCTAAAACAAAAAGTGGGAATCAATATCTTTTGACTATAAGGATGTGTCTACTAGGTTACCAGAGGCCAGTCCAGTACGTAATATCACAGCTAAAAAGATTGTGGAGGAGTTACTTAAATTCTTTATTAGATATGGACTACCCACAGAAACACGATCAGTTCAAGGATCAAATTTTACCTCAAAGTTATTCAAAGAAGTCATGGATATCTTAGGATTAAAACAATTTAAATCAACTGCGTACCATCCAGAATCGCAGGGAGCGTTAGAAAGGTGGCATCAGACATTAAAGACAATGTTGAGGTCTTATTGTCAAGATTATCCAGAGGATTGGGATAAAGGAATTCCATTCATACTGTTTGCAACTAGGGATGCACTTAATGAGTCAACCAAATTCAGTACTTTGAACTAATTTTTAGTCATGAGGTAAGAGGACCACATAAATTGATTACGGAAAAATTAGTGTGTGAGAAAACGGAAATTACATTATTGGATTACGTGTCAAATTTTCGGGAACAATTAAATAGAGCAGGTCAATTGGCTAGACAACAATTAAAAGCTGCACAAAATGTGATGAAACGGGTAGCGGACAAGAAATCCAAAGTTCGTAGTTTTGCCTGTGGAGATAAAGTTTTACTATTGTTACCAGTGGTAGGTGAACCTTTAGAAGCTATGTTTTGTGGACCTTATCAGAGTGAAAGGAAATTAAGTGAGGTGAATTATGTGGTAAAAACGCCGGATAGAAGGAAAAGTCACCGAGTGTGTCATGTGAATATGCTTAAAAGGTACTTTGAAAGGGAAGGAGAGCAAAAGGAGGAGGTTTTAATGATTCTAACTCAAAGTGACGAACCAAATCCAGATGACTGTGAATTTGACACACCACAAATGAAATTGGAAAACGTGGATGTTCTTAAATACTGGGTTAAATTGTTGAGTTACCTTCCAGAGGAAAAACGGACTGACCTGAAAGAGTTATTGATATCACATGGGCAAGTTTGTGGAGATAAGTTGGCAAGCACTAAAATGGCTATACGTGACGTAGATGTGGGGAATGCTGTTCCAATCAAACAACATCCATATAGACTTAACCCTTTAAAATTGGCACAGGTTAACAAAGAGATTGAAAGTATGCTTAAAAATGGCATAAGTGAAGTGGGTTGCTGCCAATGGAGCTCATGCATAGTGATGGTACTAAACCCGGACAGTACCCAATGGTTGTGTGTGGACTATAGAAAGGTTAATGCAGTTACAAGAACGGACTCTTCTCCTATCCCACGCTTGGAGGATTGCATTGAGAAAGTGGGACAATCAGCTTGTATTTCCAAATTGGATTTACTCAAAGGTTACTGGCAGGTACATTTATGCGACAAGGCGAAAGAGATTTCAGCTTTTGTGACTCCAGATGGAATTTACCAATTCAAAGTTATGCCATTTGGCATGAAAAACGCCCCAGCCACATTTCAACGGTTAACTAACAATGTTGTTTCAGGATTACAAATTGTGCGGTCTACAATGATGATCTGGTAATTTTCAGCCAGGCATGGAAAGAACATTTAAAACATCTGATGGAGTTATTCGATCGACTTCAGGAGGTGGGTTTGGTGATAAACCTAGCCAAAAGTGAATTTGGAAAAGCCCAAGTGACTTCAATGAAGTTACTGTGAAAAGCCCCTAGTCGCCACATTCCGGCGCCTGTTCGGGGAGGCTGGTACGGGAATCGAACTGTGCTGCTGGCCTGCCTTGGTCTGCTTTAAAAGCCAGCGATTTAGCCCAGTGTGCTAAACCAGCCCCTAATTCAGAAGGATTTCAGTTGGAGGAAGAGAAACAAAAAAAACTGGAATATATTATTATACCTATTTGCGTCTGTTGTTTTTCAAAACAAAAAAGCATATTTACTGTGTGCATTTCTTAAAGGATAGTGAAATGAAACCATCTTGAAATTTTCTTGGGGGGAGGTGTCATGGGAATGTCACTTTAAGAAATGTTTGTCTGCTCAATTGGCTGCACTGAAGTCAGAGTGTGGGTGGAGCTGAGCTCTGGCTCTGCATTTTAGTTTCGCTTTGAGGAAAAGCTTGGGTGTGTCTGTGTTTCTTAGTTGCGTTTTAGTTTTGGAGAAGCTGCAATCACAGCAGGATGTGTGTGTGAATCTCTGCAAGCTTATGAATGTCCATTTGGTGATTTCAACGTGGTAACTGTTCTCAGTAGTGAAGTTAAGCCTGATATCTTTCTGTAAAAAGGGTTCTTTTTGTCTTATGGATGTTAAAAGGAAAGTTTAAGGATTACTTAGAGTGTTGTATTCTTTGGGGGGTGCATTTGAATTGATGGTTGCTAAGATGTTCATTGTATGTTTTAAAAAGGTTAACTGAGTTCATAGAATAAACATTGTTTTGCTTTAAAAAAATTACTCTTAAATTTCTGCTGCACCACACCTGTAGAGTGGGCTGTGTGCTCCCCATACCACAATCTAGTAAAAGTCGTAGGTCAGGTGAACTCCATGATCCACTTTGGGGTTCTCTAAACCCTGGCCCATAACACATGAAACTTGATGATTAACTGAGGGGAGATTGATAGAGTTATCATTCCAGATGGAAATATTACAAGGAACCAAAAGGCCAGATGCAGATAAACCATGTCCTTTGAGAGAGGAGTCAAGAATGAGTATGCATATTAGAAATAGAGCTAGGCCATTTAAGGATGGAAAGGCTAGCAGAAATCTGGAATTGCCTTCCCCAAAATGGATGTGTGATCAAGGTCGATTGATTTTTGTGAGTAAGGATGTCAAAGGCTACGGAGCTGTAAGGTAAATGGAGCTGAAGTTTAGATTCACCATGATCTATTCAATGACTAAGCAGCTTTGAAGGGTGTCATGATATACAGACGGGCACATAATGAGATACAGACAGGCAGCTAATGAACACAGAGAACAGGACATAACCAATCAGCAGGCAGAACACTTGGGGGTGGTTTCCCACTATAAAAGGCATGAGGCACTCACAATCCAGCTCGTTCCCCTGTGGACATCTACAGAATGAGTCAGGGTGTATATATCACTTAACACCTCCAGCATGTGGCTAAGAGCTAGACTGGTTCAGTCAGACAGAGTAATCACACTTAGGTCAGCAGAGAGTCAAACTCACAGAGAACTGTGCTAACTGTGTGACAGGTTCAATACATCAGATTGAACTAACTTCAAGGTCTGGAGTATCTTTCAGTTAAAGCTGCATCCAGTTGCAGCCCGTGTTATCTCAGTGTGCTTAGCACGATATGGTGCCAGAAGACTGCTATCCCGAGGTGGTTTACCTCAATCTGTTCCGTGACGACCAGCAAATGTATCCCGGCACCATGGAGAAGATCCAGGCTCCTCAACGGCTGCGGACCTCCGGCAATCTCAGTGCCAACTGGCGGACCTTCAAGCAAAGGTTTCTGCTGGACATCGAAGCCTCAGACCTCGAGGGTGCATCTGATATAATAAAGATCACGCTTCTCCTCTCAACTGCGGGGGATCAAGCCATCCAACTCGTTTAACTTCACCGAAGACCAGGACAAGACAAAGTTTCAGACCACCCTGGACAAGTTTGATAGTCATTGTGAAGTGGACACCAATGAAATCTTCGAGCGCTATATATTCAAACAACGCCTACAAGGTAAAGATGAATCTTTCAATGCCTTCTTAACTAATCTCCGTCTACTAGCCTGTCCTGCAACTTTGGTGATATTGCTGACTCCATGATCAGAGACCAAATCATTTTTGGAGTGTGCTCTGATCCTCTGAGAGAGCAGCTCTTAAAAATCAAGCATGTGACCCTGTCAGTCGTGATTGAAACATGTACAGTGAATGAGCACGCCATAAATCGGTATTCGCAATACAAATTGGCTGAAAATGAGAAATATGCCTCCTACGAGGCAGAGAGTGTACAGGCCATCGCCCGGATGCAGCGCCTCAGCATTGATGAAAGCGGCCATCTCGCGCGCTCTTCCCGGAGCCCCACGCATGCGCGATGCGAATGGGATAACGAAGCGGCCGATCACCACACTGCACAGATGCGAACGTCTGCCGACCGCACTGCGCATGTGCAATGACGCACGGAGCATAACAACGTCATGACGTGCCCGAACTGCGGCACCGCCCACTTAAAGAAACACTGCCCTGCAAGAGGCAGGTGATTCTTAAATTGCGGAAAGTCTGGACACTATGCAGCCTTGTGCAGGTCTGCAGCACCAGGCAAGGGCCAGTGCTCCCAATTCCAACGCAGGCACATTCGGAGTGTACAACGATTCTGATCCTGCCAGTACAACGGACTCAGAGGACGGCTGCCTGAGTCCCCTACCATGTGGGCATCATTACCACACGTGAACATGCCTCACCAACATCATCACCAAGCCTGTCCGTCCTCACTGTGGATTCTCCAGACGAATGGCGTGCAGTGATGAAAGTAAATCAATGCTCAATCCAGCTCAAGCTGGACACAGGTGCTTCTGCCAATCTCCTTTCACACGCAGATTTCAACCGCATCAAGAAGCCATCCAAGCCCTCCCTGCAGCCTGCCAGCTCCTGGACTATAATGGCCATGCCATCACAGCCTGGGGTCCTGCCATCTGCTTGTCTCCAACAAGAGCATTCACGCAAGGCTAAGGTTTGAAATCGTCAAGCCAGACAGGGCCTCCCTGCTCAGCGCACATGCATGCAAGCAGCTAAACCTTGCGGAGCGGGTCAACACAATGACCTCCCCCGACGTGGATCTTCAAGCCGGCATTGACGACATCCTAGCTCAGTATCCGGATGTGTTTGACGAGATGGGCACTCTGCCATATCGGTGCAATATCCTGCTACGGCCTGATGCCATGCCTGTTATCCACGCACCTTGCCTGGTTCCGGCTCCACTGAAGGAGCACCTGAAGGCACAGCTCAAGGATCTTCAGGACCAGGGCATCATTTCCAAAGTTCCAGAACCGAGTGACTGGGTCAGCTCGATGGTACGTGTAAAAAAGCCTTTGGGGGAGCTGCGCATCTGGATTGATCCCAAGGATCTCAACCAGAATATATTGCGGGAACACTACCCCATCCTGAAGTGGGAGGAACTCACAAGTGAGATGGCACACGCCCGTTTTTTCACAAAGTTAGATGCGTCACATGGATTCTGGCAAATCCAGCTGGATGAGTCCAGCAGAAGGCTCTGCACCTTCAACGCACCGTTTGGCAGATACTGCTATAATCGTATGCCGTTCGGCATTGTCTCGGCATCGGAGATCTTCCATAGAATCATGGAGCAGATGATGGAGGGCATTGAAGGTGTTCGTGTGTATGTGGACGACATTATCATATAGTCCACAACCCCCGAAGAGCACATCTCTCGTCTCCAGCAGGTATTCCGCCGTGTCCATGCCAATGGACTCAAGCTGAACAGGTCCAAATGTTGCTTTGGCATGTCGACACTTAAGTTCTTAGGTGACCAGATCTCTCAGCAGGGTCTGCGCCCGGACACAGACAAGGTCAAGGCCATCGAAGCCATGAAGGTCCCTGAAGATATGAAGGCGGTGCTGCACTTCCTAAGCATGGTGAACTTTTTGGGCAAGTTTATCCCAAACCTGGCCTCACACACCACGGCCCTCAGTCACCTGGTGAAAAAGTCCACTGCCTTTGAGTGGCAGGCAGCTCATCAAGCAGAATGGTTGAGCTGAAAGCCAAGCTCACCACTGCACCTTTATTGGCATTTTTTGACCCTGACAGGGAAATGAAAATCTTGATGGATGTGAGCCAGGACGGCATCGGCGCGGTGTTGCTCCAACGCAATGACACCTCACCCTGGGCACCAGTTGCCTCCGCATCACGGGCGATGACACCCACCGAGCAGCGGTACGCCCAAATTGAAAAGGAATGCCTGGGCCTGCTTACTGGAATTACCAAGTTCCACGATTATGTCCACGGCCTGCCGACGTTCACCGTCGAGACGGACCACAGGCCTCTGGTCCACAATATCCACAAGGACCTGAACGACATGACCACCCGGCTGCAGCGGATCCTCCTCAGACTCCGGAGGTATGACTATGAACTCGTGTACACGCCTGGCAAGGAGCTCATTATTGCGATACCTTGTCCCGCTCCATAACCTTGCCCAGTGAACCGCCGGCATTCATCCAACAGATCGAATCACAGGTGCAGCTGTGGGCCACAACCTCCCAGCATCGGATGAAAAGGTGATTCATAATCGCGAGGAGATAGCCAAAGACTCTCTTCTGCAGCGTGTCATACATCCCCTCGTCAATGGCTGGCAAAAAGGGCAGTGCTCTCAATTCTTCAATGTGAAGGACGACCTGACGGTGGTTGATGGTATCATCCTCAAGCTGGACCGGATAGTCATTCCACACAATGTCTCCAGAACTTGGTGCTCCGGCAAATCCACAAGGGACATCTGGGTGTCAAGAAGCGCAGGCGCAGAGCCGGGCAGGCTGTCTACTGGCCTGGGATTAGTCAGGACATCTCGAATATGGTCCTCAACTGTCCGACCTGTCCACACCTCCAGCCAGCACAGAGCAAGGAGACGCTTCAGCAGCACAAAATCGTGACCTCCCCATGGTCCAAAGTGGGCATCGACCTCTTTCAAGCCACTGGTCATGATTATGTGTTAATCATTGATTATTTTTCCAACTACCCAGAAGTCGTGAAACTCTCGGACCTCACATCCAAGACCGTCATCAAGGCCTGTAAGGAGACGTTCTCCAGGCATGGTATTCCACTCACTGTCATGAGTGACAACGGTCCTTGCTTCAGCAGCCAAGAGTGGTCAAGATTTGCCCAATCACATCAGTTTAACCACGTCACTTCCAGCCCACATTACCTGCAATCCACCGGAAAGGTTGAGAAAGGGGTGCACATAGTGAAGCAGCTCATCTGCAAGGCCGCGGATTCTGCTTCTGACATCAACCTTGCGCTGGTTGAATACAGGGCAACCCCTCTGTCTACCGGCATGTCACCGGCTCAACTCCTGACGAACAGGGACCTGGGGACGACTGTTCCAGCCACACACTTGCCTGACCTGGATCACCTCCCGGTGCTGCAGAAAGTGCAGAAACTCAGGGACCAGCAGAAGCAGGGCGATAACGCTCATGCCACCGATTTGCCTGTGCTATCCCCGGCGGATGCTGTTCATATCAAACTACCCGATGAAGTATGGTCAGCTCCAGCTGTTGTTTGACAGGCTGGTCCTCAATCGTATGTTGTGCGTATGGCTGATGGCTCTGTTGTGCGGCAAAACAGATGGGCACCGCACACAGTTGCCCGCCCGCAACCACATTCTTCATTGTTTCCATCTGTTATTGTGCCACCTCCTGATACATCGACCCACGAGGCCACCAGTCAGGCTTCAATCTCGTCTATTAAGGCGCCGTTGTCCCCACCAGCACCTCTCCGGTGGTCGACCAGGATCAGACGCAAGCCCCAGAGACTGGACTTATGAACATTTGTTTTGTTTGCTCTGTTCTGTTTTCGCACATTAGACACCTGTTTTCACATGTACATATGTTCCCATCTGCCATTGTATGTAAATAAGTTAGTTTTTCGGCCTACACATGTAAATACTTTCACATATGCTACAGAAAAACATTTCAAAAGGGGAGATGTCATGATATGCAGCATGCACATAATGAGATACAGACAGGCAGCTAATGAACACAGAGAACATAAGAACATAAGAACTAGGAGCAGGAGTAGGCCATCTGGCCCCTCGAGCCTGCTCCACCATTCAATGAGATCATGGCTGATCTTTTGTGGACTCAGCTCCACTTTCCGGCCCGAACACCATAACCCTTAATCCCTTTATTCTTCAAAAAACTATCTATCTTTATCTTAAAAACATTTAATGAAGGAGCCTCTTCTGCTTCACTGGGCAAGGAATTCCATAGATTCACAACCCTTTGGGTGAAGAAGTTCCTCCTAAACTCAGTCCTAAATCTACTTCCCCTTATTTTGAGGCTATGCCCCCAGTTCTGCTTTCACCCGCCAGTGGAAACAACCTGCCCGCATCTATCCTATCTATTCCCTTCATAATTTTATATGTTTCGATAAGATCCCCCCTCATCCTTCTAAATTCCAACGAGTACGGTCCCAGTCTACTCAACCTCTCCTCGTAATCCAACCCCTTCAGCTCTGGGATTAACCTAGTGAATCTCCTCGGCACACCCTCCAGTAACCAATCAGCAGGCAGAACACTTGGGGATGGTTCCCCACTATGAAAGGCATGAGGCACTCACACTCCGCCTCTTTCCATTGGGGACATCTACAGAGTGAGTTCGGTATATATATCACATGACACCTCCAGCACGTGACTAAGAGCTAGTCTGGTTCAGTCAGACAGAGTAATCACACTTAAGTTAGCAGAGAGTCAAACTCGTAGAGAACTGTGCTAACTGTGTGACAGGTTCAATAAATCAAATTGAAACAACTTCAAGGTCTGGAATATCAGTTAAAGCTGCATCCAGTTGCAGCCCGTGTTATCTCAGTGTGCTTAACACGACAAGGGGCTGAATGGCCTATTCCTGTTTTTAAGATTCTATTACTTGCTCGGCTAAACTTCATTAATGACAGAAGAAAATGACGCATAGTATGGGTTTAAACACGATGAAGACAGTGAACACATTTCATCTAAAATGGTGCAGCCAGACCTGGACGAGAGATGTCCAAACCACAAGCCATGCGTCCATTCGATCCAACTCCTTAAACTCCGGCTGCCCTTCTTTCTTCTTTGCAGTTGCACACAAACCTGCTTTCAGCAGTTTTAGATTATAGATGTTTGATCTGGATCCTGGTAGACTAGGAATGGATGATTCCTGATTATTCATAACATACATGCACAAACCAATGTTAGCACTTATACATGAATAGAAATAATTCTGTTATATAAGCCATAAGAGTCACTTCCGGTGATGGCGGGCGGGAGGCAGCCGCACACTGGAGGGCTCCCATTCGGGAATAGAAACTTTGGGGTTTTAATTCTCGGTCCCAGGGGCAACGGAGGCTGAAAAAGCTGTAAGAAGGCACAGGGAGGAGAAATGTCAAGTTTGGGGAAAAAAATGGCCATTTAAAAGGGGGTTAATGAAAGTCTGCCGGTGAAGGAACTGTAAGGAAACCAGAGGCTGGGGCACCAGGGGAGGCCGCATCGCTCACAGCAGAAGAAATAACCAAGGTGATGGTTGTGGAACTTGAAAAACAGTTCACAAAGCACATGGAAGTGATGAAGAAGGAGATGGGGGCGGTATTGAACTTGCTGGTGGAGGAGACGATTGCCCCGGTGAGGGCAGCGGTATCAAGCGCAGCGGCGGAGGTGCGGGAGCAAGGTGAGACAATGAAGGAAGTGGAAGAGGCATTATCGCAGCACAGTGATCAACTCACCTCGATGGGGAAGGAGTTGCGGAAGGTGATAGAGATGAACAAAGGCCTGCGAGCCAAAATGGAAGACCTGGAAAACAGATCCAGGCGACAGAATCTGAGGATCGTGGGTCTGCCCAAAGGGGTGGAAGGCTGAGGCCTACGGAGTATTTTGCCACGATGTTGGCGGAGCTATTGGGGGAGGGGGAAGATCCCTCTCGATATGAACTGGATCGGGCTCATCGGTCGTGGAGGCCTATACCAAAGGCGAGTGTGCCGCCATGAGTAGTAACTGTATGTTACTATATAAGGTATACTGTGAAGGAGAAGGTCTTGTGCTGGGCAAAGCAGAAGCGGGTGGTGTAGTGGGCTGGAGCTGGTATACGCATATACCAGGACTTTATGATGGAGCTGGCGAGGAGGCGGGCTGCCTTCAGCCGGGTGAAGAAGGCGCTGTACATCAGCAAGGTGCAGTGCGGCACAGTATACCCAGCTAAGTTGAGGGTGACCTACAAATCCAGGGACTTTTATTTTGGGATGGCGGAAGCGACGGAGGAGTTTGCGAAGGCAGAAGGACTGTGGCAGAATTGAGAAATGGGACTGAGAGCTGGTCTTGTAACGATGTAGCCTCATGTAACTTTATTTTTTTACTGCGTGTTGCTGTATGTACTAAATGAGTCGACGCTGTATATTTGAACAAGGGAAGAGTTGGGACTTTCACTTGCAATGATGGTTCTTTGGGGCTTGGGTGTGTATGCTGGGGTTGTGTGCTAAAGGGGATTTCTTGGTTTTCCTGGGACCGGGCAAGGGGGAAGGAGACCCGGGAGGGGGGCTCCACGCAGGCCAGTTTAAGCTGGCTGGTGAACAGGAGTAAGGTGGGGGAGGGGCTGCGGCCATCGGAGCCTGGTAGAACAGGTTTCGGTAAGTATAGCCGGGATGAAAGGTTGGGGGAAGGAACCGAGGTTGGCGGGAGGAGTTTACAAGAGTAAGTGGAGGGGAGGAGTCGGGGGGGGGTGGGGTGTCTACATTCCATGGGTGTCATTCACCATACTCTTTTGGGGATTGGATGTTGAATATTAGGGGGCGTCGACTATATACGTCAATGGTGACCATAGGCGATTCCTGATTCCTTTTCCTTTTTTCCTTTCTTTCCTCCTTGGGCGGTTTTATTTTATTTGATGCTTATATTGTCAGGTGGCCATTGTTTGGGGGTTGGTGGGTGGATGGGATTGTTGTTGTTAATAAGGGGATTGACATTGTATTCGTTACCGTTTACTGTTTGTTGGTGGGGTGTAAATTCTGAAGAAAATGTGAAAATGGAGAATAAAAATATTTTTAAAAATATATATATAAGCCATAAGAAAAATCACATCCAAAACAGAAAGATATGTTAAGAGTATAATCCCTAAAGGCCATTTGGCACCATAGGAAGGATTGGTATTTCTAACGTGTATTCTCATGTTTACTGTTCTGCATTATCTGGATCGTTAGCTTGCCACAGTTTATAGGATTTTGCCTTTTGACTGGGTAGATTGTCAGTTCCAACCTCTACACCTGGGATTCCGGAGGTAATCTAAACTGACATTTGAATGCAGCAACAGGATGGGTATTGGATTATCAGAAGTGCTGTCTTTCAGATCAAATCTTTAACCTTTAGCCTTTACTCTAGTTTGACAGGGTGGGTGTAGGGTGGGGATGGGAGTTGGAGGTGTGGTGGGTGGAAGGAACAGTGAAAGATCCTAATGAGGGTAAAATACTGTCAGTGCTGGAAATCTGGAATAAAAACAGAAAATGTTGGAAAAACGCAGTAGGCCTGACTGCATCTGTGGAGAGAGAAACAGAATTAATGTTTTGAGTCCACTATGGCTCTTCATCATTGTCATATTATACTCAAAACATTATCTCAATTACTCCTGGTATCCTGACCAACATTTCACCCATGACCAAAGTCACCAGAAGGAAAAACATTAAGTAGGTCTTTATTTGTCTGATCTAACTGGAGGGCCGGGATTTTCCGGCCCCGCTACGGTGGGATCTGTCGCGGGAGATTAGGCGGCACAACAAAAAGTCCATTGACATTCAGCGGAACTGGACAATCTCAATGACAGGTAAAGTCGGAAAATCCCGCTCTAAGTAACTGACTGCTGTATTTGACGATGTAACAGAAGCAACTGCGCCTTAAAAAGACAATTGATTGAATGTTAAGCTTTTTGAGTTGTCCTGAGATCATCACAAGGCATGTTATGAATGCAGGTTCTTCATAGAATTTACAGTGCAGAAGCAGGCCATTCGGCCCATCCAGTCTGCACCGGCTCTTGGAAAGAGCACCCTTCCCAACCGCACACCTCCACCCTATCCCCATAACCCAGTTACCCCACCCAACACTAAGGGCAATTTTGGACACTAAGGGCAATTTAGCATGGCCAATCCACCCAACCTGCACATCTTTGGATTGTGGGAGGAAACCGGAGCACCCGGAGGAAACCCACACACACACAGGGAGAACGCTCAGACTCCGCACAGGCAGTGACCCAAGCCAGGAATCGAACCTGGGACCCTGGAGCTGTGAAGCAATTGTGCTAATCACTATGCTACCGTGCTGCCCACTATGCTGCCGTTCTTCCTAAGGCAGAGCTGAGCTCTGTCATGTATAATGTAATTCATGAGATTTCCTTATGACTTGTGTAAATCAAAAAACAAAACACCTGTCCCGAAATAAATCACAAATAACTATGGGAGCGTAAATAATAGATTATGGACTTGGTAGAAAAATAATTTATTTCTTTCAAAGTTAAACCTGTCTCCAGCAAATGTGGCAAAGACTGTCTTTCATGATTAGCTTCCTCATTCTCTCACAATACACAGCTAACCATTAATTTAAATTAAAAGAAAAATCTTGCAAATGGTTGAATTCAGAAATAAAAACAGATCACACTGGCAAAACATGGCGGATTAATCAGCACAAAGCAATGAGAACCCCCAGTAAAACAGGAATCAATGGGAATCAGGGGAAAACTCTCCATCCAGAGAAGGGGAGTGAATAACAGGTAAGCTCTTTCTTTCTTTTTCTTTTTTTATCTAGAGGGGATGGCAGGGAAGGTAGTGCAATGTTCCTCCTGCAGAATGTTTGAGGTGAGGGACGCCATCAATATCCCTGCTGATTTCATCTGTGGGAAGTGCACCCATCTCCAGCTCCTCAGAAACCGCGTTAGGGAACTGGAGCTGGAGCTGGATGAACTTTGCATCGTTCGGGAGGCAGAGGTGGTCATAGATAGAGGCTTCAGGGATGTAGTTACTCCGAAGAATAAAGATAGATGGGTGACAGTGAGAGAGGCTGGGAGGAAGCAGTCAGTACAGGGATCCCCTGTGGTCATTCCCCTTAGTAACAAGTATACCGCTTTGGATACTGTTGGGGGGATGACCATGATGTACAGGTCTCTGGCACGGAGTCTGTCCCTGTTGCTCAGAAGGGAAGGGGGGAGAGGAGTAGAGCATTAGTCATTGGAGACTCCATAGTTAGGGGGATAGATTTGAGATTCTGTGGGAACGAGAGAGACTCGCGGTTGGTGTGTTGCCTCCCAGGTGCCAGGGTGCGTGATGTCTCGGATCGTGTTTTCGGGATCCTTAAGTGGGAGGGGGAGCAGCCCCAAGTTGTGGTCCACATAGGTACCAACGACATAGGTAGGAAAAGGGATAGGGATGTAAGGCAGGAATTCAGGGAGTTAGGGTGGAAACTTAGATCTAGGACAAACAGAGTTGTTACCTCTGGGTTGTTACCTGTGCCACGTGATAATGAGACGAGGAATAGAGAGAGAGAGGAGTTGAACACGTGGCTACAGGGATGGTGCAGGAGGGAGGGTTTCAGATTTCTGGATAATTGGGGCTCATTCTGGGGTCGGTGGGACCTCTACAAATGGGATGGTCTACACCTGGACCAGAGGGGTACCAATATCCTGGGGGGGGGGAAATTTGCTAATGCTCTTCAGGAGGGTTTAAACTAGTTCAGCAGGGGTTTGGGAACCTGAATTGTAGCTCCAGTATACAGGAGGTTGAGAGTAGTGAGGTCATGAGTAAGGTTTCAAAGTTGCAAGAGTGTACCGACAGGCAGGAAGGTGGTTTAAAGTGTGTCTTCTTCAATGCCAGGAGCATCCAGAATAAGGTGGGTGAACTTGGGGCATGGGTTGGTACCTGGGACTTCGATGTTGTGGCCATTTCGGAGACATGGATAGAGCAGGGACAGGAATGGTTGTTGCTGGTGCCGGGGTTTAGATATTTCAGTAAGCTCAGGGAAGGTGGTAAAAGAGGGGGAAGGGTGGCATTGTTAGTCAAGGACAGTATTACAGTGGCAGAAAGGACGTTTGATGAGGACTCGTCTACTGAGGTAGTATGGGCTGAAGTTAGAAACAGGAATGGAGAGGTCACCCTGTTAGGGGTTTTCTACAGGCCTCCGAAAAGTTCTAGAGATGTAGAGGAAAGGATTGCCAAGATGATTCTGGATACATAGATTACATAGAACATACAGTGCAGAAGGAGGCCATTCGGCCCATCGAGTCTGCACCGACCCACATTAATCCCTCACTTCCACCTTATCCCCGCAACCCAATAACCCCTCCCAACCCTTATGGACACTACGGGTAATTTAGCATGGCCAATCCACCTAACCTGCACATCTTTGGACTGTGGGAGGAAACCGGAGCACCCGGAGGAAACCCACGCGGACACGGGGAGAACGTGCAAACTCCGCACAGACAGTGACCCAGCGGGGAATCGAACCTGGGACCCTGGCGCTGTGAAGCCACAGTGCTAATCACTTGTGCTACCGTGCTGCCCCACTAGGGGCATAGGGGATAGGGGCGAAAGTAACAGTGTAGTTGTTATGGGGGACTTTAACTTTCCAAATATTGACTGGAAACGCTATAGTCCGAGTACTTGAGATGGGTCTGTTTTTGTCCAATGTGTGCAGCAGGGTTTCCTGACACAGTATGTAGATAGGCCAACGAGAGGCGAGGCCATATTGGATTTGGTACTGGGTAATGAACCAGGACAGGTGTTAGATTTGGACGTAGGTGAGCACTTTGGTTACAGTGAGCACAATTCCATTGCGTTTACTTTAGCGATGGAAAGGGATAGGTATATACCGCAGGGCAAGAGTTATATCTGGGGGAAAGGCAATTATGATGCGATGAGGCAAGACTTAGGATGCATCGGATGGAGAGGAAAACTGCAGGGGATGGGCACAATGGAAATGTGGAGCTTGTTCAAGGAACAGCTACTGCGTGTCCTTGATAAGTATGTACCTGTCTGTCAGGGAGGAAGTGGTCGAGCAAGGGAACCGTGGTTTACTAAAGCAGTCGAAACACTTGTCAAGAGGAAGAAGGAGACTTATGTAAAGATGAGACATGAAGGTTCAGTTAGGGCACTCGAGAGTTACAAGTTAGCTAGGAAGGACCTAAAGAGAGAGCTAAGAAGAGCCATGAGGGGACATGAGAAGTCTTTGGCAGGTAGGATCAAGGATAACCCTAAAGCTTTCTATAGATATGTCAGGAATAAAAGAATGACTAGGGTAAGAGTAGGGCCAGTCAAGGACAGTAGTGGGAAGTTGTGCTTGGAGTCCGAGGAGATAGAAGAGGTGCTAAATGAATATTTTTCGTCAGTATTCACACAGGAAAAAGACAATGTTGTCGAGGAGAATACTGAGATTCAGGCTACTGGACTAGTAGGGCTTGAGGTTCATAAGGAGGAGGTGTTAGCAATTCTGGAAAGTGTGAAAATAGATAAGCCCCCTGGGCCGGATGGGATTTATCCTAGGATTCTCTGGGAAGCTAGGGAGGAAATTGCTGAGCCTTTGGCTTTGATCTTGAAGTCATCTTTGTCTACAGGAATAGTGCCAGAAGATGGAGGATAGCAAATATTGTCCCCTTGTTCAAGAAGGGGAGTAGAGACAACCCCGGTTTTGTGAAAGGTAGGTCGTGCCTCATAAACCTTATTGAGTTCTTTGAGAAGGTGACTGAACAGGTAGATGAGGGTAGAGCAGTTGATGTGGTGTATATGGATTTCAGCAAAGCGTTTGATAAGGTTCCCCACGGTAGGCTACAGCAGAAAATACGGAGGCATGGGATTCAGGGTCATTTAGCAGTTTGGACCAGCAATTGGCTAACTGGAAGAAGACAAAGGGTGGTAGTTGATGGGAAATGTTCAGACTGGAGTCCAGTTACTGGTGGTGTACGACAAGGATCTGTTTTGGGGCCACTGCTGTTTGTCATTTTTATAAATGACCTGGAGGAGGGCGTCGAAGGATGGGTGAGTAAATTTGCAGATGACACTAAAGTCGGTGGAGTTGTGGACAGTGCAGAAGGATGTTACAAGTTACAGAGGGACATAGATAAGCTGCAGAGCTGGGCTGAGAAGTGGCAAATGGAGTTTAATGCAGAAAAGTGTGAGGTGATTCATTTTGGAAGGAATAACAGAAAGACAGAGTACTGGGCTAATGGTAAGATTCTTGGCAGTGTGGGTGAGTAGAGAGATCTCGGTGTCCATGTACATAGATCCATGAAAGTTGCCACCCAGGTTGAGAGAGTTGTTAAGAAGGCGTACGGTGTGTTAGCTTTTATTGGTAGAGGGATTGAGTTTCGGAGCCATGAGGTCATGTTGCAGCTGTACAAAACTCTGGTGCGGCCGCATTTGGAGTATTGTGTGCAATTCTGGTCGCCGCATTATAGGAAGGATGTGGAAGTATTGGAAAGGGTGCAGAGGAGATTTACCAGAATGTTGCTTGGTATGGTGGGAAGATCTTATGAGGAAAGGCTGAGGGACTTAAGGCTTTTTTCGTTCGAGAGAAGGTTAAGAGGTGACTTAATTGAGGCATACAAGATGATCAGAGGATTGAATAGGATGGACAGTGAAAGCCTTCTTCCTCGGATGGTGATGTCTAGCACGAGGGGACATACCTTTAAATTGAGGGGAGATAGATATAAGACAGATGTCAGCGATAGGTTCTTTACTCAGAGAGTAGTAAGGGCGTGGAATGCCCTGCCTGCAACAGTAGTGGACTCGCCAACACTAAGGGCATTCAAATGGTCATTGGATAGACATATGGACGATAAGGGAATAGTGTAGATGGGCTTTAGAGTGGTTTCACAGGTCAGCGCAACATCGAGGGCCGAAGGGCCTGTACTGCGCTGTAATGTTCTATGTTCTATGTTCTATTGGAGCCATGCCTGGCACAAAGGCAGGTAGGTGTCTGTGGCTGTTTGAGGACAATCCCGTCAGTCTCAAGACATCCTTGCAGATGTTGCTCAGCGCACTTCTTGCCTAGATGAGTGCAGCTTCAACAACACTCAAGGAGAGAGTGGTTTTGGCACCCCCAAATTTTGTGACTGACAAGGAAGAGTGCTACTACTGGATTGTGATTGTTTTGGCCAGTTAGCCATTCTCCTATTTTCTATATCACAAACTTGATTCTGCTTCTTTCCAGTATGTATTTTTATGTCCCCTTTTCCACTGTGGAAGAAAACCCCTCAGAATATCACACAGTTAGAAACAGAATTTGAGCTCATTGTCACAATAACAACATCAATGCCCCTATCGTCACAAAAGGGCCTATCTTTTGATTCTTCATGGAAGATCTGCTTATTTATAATTTGGTGTCATCCAGGACAATACAGCCCACTTGATTACTATCCTCTTGTCATGGGCCAGGGTTTAGAGAACACCAAATTATATCATGGAGTTCACCTGACCCACAACCTTTAATAGAGTTTGGTTATGGGGAACACAAGGGCCCACTTTACAGGTATGATGCAACAGGTCTAAAGTATTTTAAAAACAAAACAATGTTCATTCTGTGAATCCAGTTAACATTTCATAAACCCACAGTAAACATCTTATCAACTACCAAACCTGATAACCCCCCAAAAAGATACAGTACTCTATAGGTAACCCTTTGTAACTTTCCTCACAACATTCATAAGCCAGAATACTTTTTAACAAAGACAGTAGGTTTGCATTCCTTACTGAAACAGGTATTACTTGGAAATCATCAAGTGATCTGGAGACATTCTATATCATGCAGAGAGAGACCAGCATATATCTGCTTGGTTTGAATGCAGCTCTCCAACTGAAAGCGAAACTAAACACAGAGCCAAAAAGAGCTTCCAGCTCAAAACAAAAGTAAGAAGCAGAGCAGAGTCCAGCTCCACCCACACAATGACATCACTGCAGCCATTTGATAAAACACACTTTTCTTAAAGGGCCTCTCACATGCCACCTCCCCCCAAGAAAAAAAACCAAACCATCAACTTCAAGATGGTTTCATTTTTCACCTTTTCACTTTCCTTCAAGAAGTATTGACAGTAAATATACGTTTTTTGGGGCAAAACAAAACACGCAAACATTTATAATAATATAGTCCATTTTAGTTCTTCTTCCTCCACAGAACCTGCTTCTCTTCATAACATTCGTGACAAAGCATCGGCTATCACGTTTTCTCGTCCTGCCACATGTATTATTTTTAAATGAAATGGCTGTAACATTAAACTCTATCGAAACAGCCTTGCATTGTTATTCCGGAATCGCTCCAAAAACATCAATAGATTATGATCAGTATATATAATTGTGTCAGACGAATTGCTGCTAATGTAAATTTGAAAATGTTGCAAAGCCAGCAGCAAGCTCAAAGTATCCTTTGTAGCGCACAAAGACTCACGAGAGACGAATAGTGATGAAGTCGATGAGGCTTTATTAAGCGTGACTTGTTCCCCGCAGTTCAGTAGCTGACTGGCCTGCAGGGGAGAACTCCAGATTCTTATACTCCGCCTTCAGGGCGGAGCTAGAGGTCAACAGCCAACCAGGACCCGGGATCTGTCAGCCAATGACATCACGGCTTCACAGTCCCACATGACCCCTAATGCATACTACCACATTCACCCCTTGTTAAAAATGAACCCGGCGGGGTGGTGCTTCGTATGGTGGTAAGGGTTTACAAGGCTGGTCCTGGGAGGAAAACTTTTGCATGTACAGAGGTTTTTTTTGTTTGTTTTGAACTATTTACAGTAAAAGGGGGAAAAGGAAAACGTTCTCGTTACAGTCCACAATATAGTAGTGTTACATTGATGCCACAAGTCGGTCGGGCGGTCTGGTCGTCCTCGTCGATCACCTCCGCCCCGGTGGTGGTGCTTGTTCCCGTGTTGTCGTCTCCGGGAGCCTTACGGTTTCTGCTTCCGCTTCACTTCTGGTCGGACCTGGGAGGAGGACCGATCCCCCCGGGAAGGGGGCGCTCGCGGGGTGCGCCGGTGGCAGGGAGGGGGTGATTGGTGTCGGGGGTGTGTGTGTGTTGCCGGCGGGCGCCAGATCTCGCAGGGAGACCGTGTCCTGTCGGCCGTCGGGGTACTCCACGTAAGCGTACTGCGTGTTCGCGTGGAGGAGGCGAACCCTCTCGACCAACGGGTCCGACTTGTGCGCCCGCACATGTTTTCGGAGCAGGATGGGTCCTGGGACCGCCAGCCAGGTCGGCAGCGACGTTCCAGATGAGGACTTCCTGGGGAAGACAAGGAGGCGCTCATGAGGCGTTTGGTTAATGCTAGTACACAGTAGCAACCGGATGGAGTGGAGAGCGTCCGGGAGGACCTCCTGCCACCGTGAAACTGGGAGGTCCCTGGACCGTAGGGCCAGTAGGACGGTCTTCCAGACCGTGCCGTTCTCCCTCTCTACTTGCCCGTTCCCCCGGGGGTTGTAGCTGGTCGTCCTGCTCGAGGCTATACCGTTGCTGAGCAGGAACTGGCGCAGCTCGTCACTCATAAAGGAGGACCCCCTGTCGCTGTGGACGTATGCGGGGCAACCGAACAGTGTGAATATGGTGTTAAGGGCTTTAATGACTGTGGCCGCTGTCATGTCAGGGCAGGGGATGGCGAAGGGGAAACGGGAGTACTCGTCCACCACGTTCAGGAAGTATATGTTGCGGTCGGTGGAGGGGAGGGGCCCTTTGAAATCCAGACCAAGGCGTTCAAAGGGACGGGAAGCCTTGATCAGGTGCGCACCATCCGGCCTGAAAAAGTGCGGTTTGCACTCTGCGCAGATGTGGCAGTTCCTTGTGACTGTACGGACCTCCTCCACAGAGTAGGGGAGGTTGCGGGACTTTATAAAGTGGTAGAACCGAGTGACCCCCGGGTGGCAGAGGTCCTCGAGAGAGGGTTTGGAGGCAGTTAATTTGTGCGTTGGCACATGTGCCGCGGGATAGGGCGTCGGACGGCTCGTTCAGCTTTCCGGGACGATACGTGATCTCATAGTTGAAGGTGGAGAGCTCGATCCTCCACCTTAAGATCTTGTCGTTCTTAATTTTGCCCCGCTGTGCATTATCGAACATGAAGGCGACCGACCGTTGGTCCGTGAGGAGAGTGAATCTCCTGCCGGCCAGGTAATGCCTCCAATGTCGCACAGCTTCCACAATGGTTGGGCTTCCTTTTCCCCTGAGGAGTGGCGGATTTCTGAAGCGTGGAGGGTTCGGGAGAAAAAGGCCACGGGCCTGCCCGCTTGGTTAAGGGTGGCCGCTAGAGCTACATCGGAGGCGTCGCTCTCGACCTGGAAGGGGAGGGACTCGTCGATGGCGCGCATCGTGGCCTTTGCGATATCCGCTTTGATGCGGCTGAAGGCCTGGCAAGCCTCTGTCGACAGGGGGAAGGTCGTGGTCTGTATTAGGGGGCGGGCCTTGTCTGCGTACTGGGGGACCCACTGGGTGTAATATGAAAAAAACCCCAGGCAGCGTTTTAGGGCTTTTGAGCAGTGCGGGAGGGGAAATTCCATGAGGGGGCGCATGCGTTCGGGGTCGGGGCCTATTATCCCATTGCGCACTACATATCCCAAGACGGCTAGCCGGTTTGTGCTAAACACGCACTTGTCCTCGTTGTATGTGAGGTTCAAGGCTTTAGCGGTCTGGAGGAATTTTTGGAGGTTGGCGTCGTGATCCTGCTGATCGTGGCCGCAGATGATCACGTTGTCGAGGTACGGGAACGTGGCCTGCAACCCGTGTTGATCAACCATTCGGTCCATCTCTCGTTGGAAGACCGAGACCCCGTTTGTGACGCCAAATGGGACCCTTAGGAAGTGGTATAATCGCCCGTCTGCCTCGAAGGCTGTGTACTTGCGGTCACTTGGGCGGATGGGGAGCTGATGGTAGGCGGACTTGAGGTCCACGGTGGAGAAGACCTTATATTGGGCAATCCGATTGACCATGTCGGATATGCGGGGAAGAGGGTACGCATCTAGTTGTGTGTACCTGTTGATGGCCTGGCAATAGTCTATGACCATCCTTTGCTTCTCCCCTGTCTTTACTACTACCACCTGTGCTCTCCATGGACTGTTGCTGGCCTGGATTATGCCTTCCTTCAGTAGCCGCTGGACTTCGGACCGAATGAATGTCCGGTCCTGGGCGCTGTACCGTCTGCTCCTAGTGGCGACGGGTTTTCAATCCGGGGTGAGGTTTGCAAACAAGGACGGGGGCTCAACCTTGAGGGTTGCGAGGCCGCAGATAGTGAGTGGGGGTATTGGGCCGCCGAATTGAAACATTAGGCTCTGCAGGTTGCACTGGAAATCTAATCCCAGTAATGTGGGCGCGCAGAGTTGGGGAAGGACGTAGAGCCTGTAGTTTTTAAACTCCCTCCCTTGCACCGTTAGGGTAACTATGCAGAAGCCTTTAATCTGTACGGAGTGGGATCCTGCAGCTAGGGAAATCTTTTGCGCACTGGGACGGATGGTCAAAAAACAGCGTCTTACCGTGTCGGGGTGGATGAAGCTTTCCGTGCTCCCGGAGTCGACCAGGCATGGTGCCTCGTGCCCGTTTATCAGCACCGTTGTTGTCGTCGTCTGGAGCGTTCGGGGCCGTGCTTGGTCCAGCGTCATTGAGGCCAGACGTGATCGTAGTGTTTGAGCTTCTTCCTCGAACCCCGTGGAGCCGTCGACACTGGGGTCCGTTGTTGCCGTCCAAGATGCGGTGGGGGTGAACAAAATGGCCACCCCCATGCATCGCACATGGCTGGGGGGTCACAAGATGGCGGCGGGGGTGGACAAAATGGCCGTCCCCATGCGTCGCACAGGTCTGGGGGATCCCAAGATGGCGGCGCCCCTCCTCCCCTCGTGGTGGCCGGGACCCAAAATGGCGGCGCCTGCGGGTCGCACATGGGGCGCTGGGGGGGTTGGGGAGCGTCAGAAACGCGCAGATCGCCTTGTTCTCCGGGGACAGCTGTAGTCGGGACCCAAACTGGTTGCGCCTGCGGGTCGTACATGGGGCGCTGGACAGTGGTGGCCGGGACCCAAACTGGTCTGTCCTTTAAAAGCACTTGTCTTTGCAGGGGCAGGCCAGTCGATTTCGGCGAGAGAACAGCTGGTGAGTCAGTTTCAGCGGGAGCAGTGCGGAAGTGGCTGCTGGGAGGTAAGTCTGTCCTTGTCCTGTCCACTTGTCTTTGCAGGGGCAGGCCAGTCGATTTCGGCGGGAGTGGAGCTGGCTGGTTAGTCAATTTCAGCAGGAGCTGAGAATTTTTTTTTTTTAAATTACTGTTTTAGGCGGGAACAGGAAGTCGACCCGCGGACGTCTGGGAAGACCCTCACCAATAAATTCTGGTGGAGAGGAAACCCGAGACACTACACGTGTAGTGTCTCCCACCCGCCCTCCTCCTCTTACCTAATAATAAAACCCATTGGTCTGAGGTAAGTACCATATTTTATTATATTATTATTATTTTTTATAAAAAATTTAATTTAGTTGTTAGCCAGATCTTGGTAGAAAGTTAGAGGAATGGCAGGGAAGGGAGTTCAATGTTCCTCCTGCAGGATGGTTGAGGTGAGGGGTGCAGTTAGTGTCCCTGCTGATTTTACCTGCAGGAAGTGTTGCCATCTCCAGCTCCTCCAAGACCGAGTTAGGGAACTGGAGCTGGAGTTGGAAGAACTTCGGATCATTCGGGAGGCAGACGGGGTCATAGATAGCAGCTTCAGGGAATTAGTTACACCAAAGATTGGAGATAGGTGGGTAACTGTAAGAGGGACTGGGAAAAAGCAGTCAGTGCAGGGATCCCCTGCGGTCGTTCCCCTGAGAAACAAGTATACCGCTTTGGATACTTGTGGGGGTGGGGACGTACCAGGGGTAAGCCATGGGGTACGGGCCTCTGGCACGGAGTCTGTCCCTGTTGCTCAGAAGGGAAGGGGGGAGAGGAGCAGAGCATTAGTAATTGGGGACTCTATAGCCAGGGGCACAGATAGGAAATTTTGTGGGAGCGTGAGAGACTCACGTTTGGTATGTTGCCTCCCAGGTGCAAGGGTACGTGATGTCTCGGATCGTGTTTTCCGGGTCCTTAGGGGGGAGGGGGAGCAGCCCCAAGTCGTGGTCCACATTGGCACTAACGACATAGGTAGGAAAGGGGACAAAGATGTCAGGCAGGCTTTCAGGGAGCTAGGATGGAAGCTCAGAACTATAACAAACAGAGTTGTTATCTCTGGGTTGTTGCCCGTGCCACGTGATAGTGAGATGAGGAATAGGGAGAGAGAGCATTTAAACACGTGGCTACAGGGATGGTGCAGGCGGGAGGGATTCAGATTTCTGGATAACTGGGGCTCTTTCAGGGGAAGGTGGGACCTTTACAGACAGGATGGTCTACATCTGAACCTGAGGGGCACAAATATCCTGGGGGGGAGATTTGTTAGTGCTCTTTGGGGGGGTTTAAACTAATGCAGCAGGGGCATGGGAACCTGGATTGTAGTTTTAGGGTAAGGGAGAATGAGAGTATAGAGGTCAGGAGCACAGATTTGACGTCGCAGGAGGGGGCCAGTGTTCAGGTAGGTGGTTTGAAGTGTGTCTACTTCAATGCCAGGAGTATACGAAACAAGGTAGGGGAACAGGCAGCATGGGTTGGTACCTGGGACTTCGATGTTGTGGCCATTTCGGAGACATGGATAGAGCAGGGACAGGAATGGATGTTGCAGGTTCCGGGGTTTAGGTGTTTTAGTAAGCTCAGAGAAGGAGGCAAAAGAGGGGGAGGTGTGGCGCTGCTAGTCAAGAGCAGTATTACGGTGGCGGAGAGGATGCTAGATGGGGACTCTTCTTCCGAGGTAGTATGGGCTGAAGTTAGAAACAGGAAAGGAGAGGTCACCCTGTTGGGAGTTTTTTATAGGCCTCCTAATAGTTCTAGGGATGTAGAGGAAAGGATGGCGAAGATGATTCTGGATAAGAGCGAAAGTAACAGGGTAGTTATTATGGGAGACTTTAACTTTCCAAATATTGACTGGAAAAGATATAGTTCGAGTACAATAGATGGGTCGTTTTTTTGTACAGTGTGTGCAGGAGGGTTTCCTGAAACAATATGTTGACAGGCCAACAAGAGGCGAGGCCACGTTGGATTTGGTTTTGGATAATGAACCAGGCCAGGTGTTGGATTTGGAGGTAGGAGAGCACTTTGGGGACAGTGACCACAATTCGGTGACGTTTACGTTAATGATGGAAAGGGATAAGTATACACCGCAGGGCAAGAGTTATAGCTGGGGGAAGGGCAATTATGATGCCATTAGACGTGACTTGGGGGGGATAAGGTGGAGAAGTAGGCTGCAAGTGTTGGGCACACTGGATAAGTGGGGCTTGTTCAAGGATCAGCTACTGCGTGTTCTTGATAAGTATGTACCGGTCAGGCAGGGAGGAAGGCGTCGAGCGAGGGAACCGTGGTTTACCAAGGAAGTGGAATCTCTTGTTAAGAGGAAGAAGGAGGCCTATGTCAAGATGAGGTGTGAAGTTTCAGTTGGGGCGATGGATAGTTACAAGGTAGCGAGGAAGGATCTAAAGAGAGAGCTAAGATGAGCAAGGAGGGGACATGAGAAGTATTTGGCAGGAAGGATCAAGGAAAACCCAAAAGCTTTCTATAGGTATGTCAGGAATAAGTGAATGACTAGGGAAAGAGTAGGACCAGTCAAGGACAGGGATGGGAAATTGTGTGTGGAGTCTGAAGAGATAGGCGAGATACTAAATGAATATTTTTCGTCAGTATTCACTCAGGAAAAAGATAATGTTGTGGAGGAGAATGCTGAGCCCCAGGCTAATAGAATAGATGGCATTGAGGTACGTAGGGAAGAGGTGTTGGCAATTCTGGACAGGCTTAAAATAGATAAGTCCCCGGGACCTGATGGGATTTATCCTAGGATTCTCTGGGAGGCCAGAGAAGAGATTGCTGGACCTTTGGCTTTGATTTTTATGTCATCATTGGCTACAGGAATAGTGCCAGAGGACTGGAGGACAGCAAATGTGGTCCCTTTGTTCAAAAAGGGGAGCAGAGACAACCCCGGCAACTATAGACCGGTGAGCCTCACGTCTGTAGTGGGTAAAGTCTTGGAGGGGATTATAAGAGACAAGATTTATAATCATCTAGATAGGAATAATATGATCAGGGATAGTCAGCATGGCTTTGTGAAGGGTAGGTCATGCCTCATAAACCTTATTGAGTTCTTTGAGAAGGTGACTGAACAGGTAGATGAGGGTAGAGCAGTTGATGTGGTGTATATGGATTTCAGCAAAGCGTTTGATAAGGTTCCCCACGGTAGGCTATTGCAGAAAATACGGAGGCTGGGGATTGAGGGTGATTTAGAGATGTGGATCAGAAATTGGCTAGCTGAAAGAAGACAGAGGGTGGTGGTTGATGGGAAATGTTCAGAATGGAGTACAGTCACAAGTGGAGTACCACAAGGATCTGTTCTGGGGCCGTTGCTGTTTGTCATTTTTATCAATGACCTAGAGGAAGGCGCAGAAGGGTGCATGAGTAAATTTGCAGACGATACTAAAGTCGGTGGTGTTGTCGATAGTGTGGAAGGATGTAGCAGGTTACAGAGGGATATAGATAAGCTGCAGAGCTGGGCTGAGAGGTGGCAAATGGAGTTTAATGTAGAGAAGTGTGAGGTGATTCACTTTGGAAGGAATAACAGGAATGCGGAATATTTGGCTAATGGTAAAGTTCTTGAAAGTGTGGATGAGCAGAGGGATCTAGGTGTCCATGTACATAGATCCCTGAAAGTTGCCACCCAGGTTGATAGGGTTGTGAAGAAGGCCTATGGAGTGTTGGCCTTTATTGGTAGAGGGATTGAGTTCCGGAGTCGGGAGGTCATGTTGCAGCTGTACAGAACTCTGGCACGGCCACATTTGGAGTATTGCATACAGTTCTGGTCACCGCATTATAGGAAGGACGTGGAGGCTTTGGAGCGGGTGCAGAGGAGATTTACCAGGATGTTGCCTGGTATGGAGGGAAAATCTTATGAGGAAAGGCTGATGGACTTGAGGTTGTTTTCGTTGGAGAGAAGAAGGTTAAGAGGAGACTTAATAGAGGCATACAAAATGATCAGGGGGTTGGATAGGGTGGACAGTGAGAGCCTTCTCCCGCGGATGGAAATGGCTGGCACGAGGGGGCATAACTTTAAACTGAGGGGTAATAGATATAGGACAGAGGTCAGAGGTAGGTTCTTTACGCAAAGAGTAGTGAGGCCGTGGAATGCCCTACCTGCTACAGTAGTGAACTCGCCAACATTGAGGGCATTTAAAAGTTTATTGGATAAACATATGGATGATAATGGCATAGTGTAGGTTAGATGGCTTTTGTTTCGGTGCAACATCGTGGGCCGAAGGGCCTGTACTGCGCTGTATTGTTCTATGTTCTATGTTCTATGGTTGCGCCTGCGGGTCGTACATGGGGCGCTGGGGGGGTTGGGGAGCGTTAGAAGCGCGCAGGAATCCTTGTTCGCCGGGGACCGCGGCGACCTCCCGGGACCGGCACACAGCCGCGAAATGGCCCTTTTTCCCGCAGCTCTTACAAGTCGCTGCGCGGGCCAGGCAGCGCTGCCGGGGGTGTTTCGCCTGGCCGCAGAAATAGCAGCGGGCTCCCACGGGACGACTTGGCGTCTGAACCGCGTAAGCCTGTGGGGTGGGGGGGAGGGGGGGGGTTTGTCGCGACGGGGGTCCACGGAGCCCAAGGGGCTGCCGCGCGGTCGGGGCCGTATGCGCGGACGTTTCGCGCGGCCACATCTAGTGAGGCTGCAAGGGCCCGTGCCTCTGAGAGTCCTAGCGACTCTTTTTCTAAAAGTCTTTGGCGGATTTGGGAAGAGTTCATACCAGCCACAAAAGCATCACGCATCAACATGTCCGTGTGTTCCATCGCGTTTACCGGCGGGCAGCTGCAGGCTCGTCCCAAAATTAGTAGCGCGGCGTAGAAATCATCTATCGATTCTCCGGGACTTTGCCGTCTCGTTGCGAGTTGGTAGCGTGCGTAGATCTGGTTCACTGGGCGAACATAGATGCTTTTTAGTGCTGCGAATGCCGTCTGGTAATCCTCTGCGTCTTCAATGAGAGGGAAAATTTCCGGGCTTACCCTCGAGTGCAGGACCTGTAGTATTTTCTGTGACCCGGCCGGGGGCCGTTCTGAGGTAGGCCTCGAAACAAGTCTGCCAGTGTTTGAAAACTGCTGCTGAGTTCACTGCGTTGGGGCTGATCCTCAGGCATTCCGGGATGATCCTGAGCTCCATAGTTCTTTTAAGCACGCTTAATAAATTGTAGCGCACAAAGACTCACGAGAGACAAATAGAGATGAAGTCGATGAGGCTTTATTAAGCGTGACTTGTTCCCCGCAGTTCAGTAGCTGACTGGCCTGCGGGGGAGAACACCAGGTTCTTATACTCCGCCTTCAGGGCGGAGCTAGATGTCAACAGCCAACCAGGACCTGGGATCTGTCAGCCAATGACATCACGGCTTCACAGTCCCACATGACCCCTAATGCATACTACCACATCCTTCTCAATCATTGAATACTTCTTCTGGTGCTCATTTAATTTGTTCGAAAAATAACCAATAGGCCGCTCTAGTTCTTCGTTGTCTTCTTGTAAAAGCACTGCACCTACGCCCACATCACTCACATCAACAGCCACTTTGAATGGTTTTGTATAATTTGGGATGGCCAACACAGGAGCATTGGTTAACACAGCCTTCAGGCCGTCAAATGCCTGTTGACACTCCGCTGTCCACTGAAATTTGCTACGCTTTTTTAGCAAGTCCGTCAGTGGAGCGGCCACACTGCTAAAGTTCGGCACAAGTTTCCAGTTAAATCCACTCATGCCAAGAAAGCGCATTACTTCCCTTCATGTCGAGAGTATTAGAAACTCCGCAATAACTTTTGTTTTCACATCCCGTCAGACCAATCGACCCTGTCTGACTGTATGGCCAAGGAATGTGACTTGGGCTTTTCCAAATTCACTTTTCGTTAGGTTTACCACCAAACCCGTCTCCTGAAGTCGATCGAATATCTCCATCAGATGCTTTAAATGTTCTTTCCATGTCTGACTGAAAATTACGAGATCGTCGATGTGTACCGCACAATTGGTTAATCCTGAAACAACTTTGTTAGTTAACCATTGAAATGTGGCTGGGGCGTTTTTCATGCCAAATGGCATAACTTTGAATTGGTACATACCATCTGGAGTCACAAAAGCTGAAATCTCCTTCACCCTTTTGGATAAAGTACCTGCCAGTAACCTTTAAGTAAATCCAGTTTGGAAATAAAAGCTGATTGTCCCACCGTCTCAATGCAATCTTCCAAACGTGGGATAGGATAAGAGTCCGTTCTTGTAACTGCACTAACCTTTCTATTGTCCATACACAACCGTTGTGTACCATCGGGTTTCGGAACCATCACTATAAGTGAGCTCCATTGGCTGCAACCCACTTCAATTATGCCATTTTTACGCATACGTTCAATTTCCATGTTAACCTGTGCCAATTTTAAAGAGTTAAGTCTATATGGATGTTGTTTAATTGGAACAGCATTTCCCACATCTACATCATGTATAGCCATTTTAGTACTTCACAACTTATCTCCACAAACTTGCCTATGTGATATCAATAACTCTTTCAGGTCAGTTTGTTTTTCCTCTGGAAGGTAACCCAACAATTTATCCCAATTTTTAAGAACATCCTCATTTTCCAATTTAATTTGAGGGTGTCAAATTCAAAGTCATCTGGATTTGGTTCTTCACTTTGAGTTACAATCATTAAAACCCCCTCCTTTTGCTCTCCTTCCCTTTCAAAGCACCTTTTAAGCATATTCACATGACACACTCGGTGAGTTTTCTTCTATCTGGCATTCTTACCACATAATTCACCTCACTTAATTTCCTTTCAAACTGATAAGGTCCACAAAACTTTGCTTTTATAGATTCACCTATCACTGGTAATAATGCTTAAACTTTATCTCCACTGGCAAAACTACGAACTTTTGCTTTCTTGCCTGCTACCTGTTTCATCACATGTTGTGCAACCTTTAAATGTTGTCTAGCCAATTTCCCTGCTCTTTTTAATCGTTCCCTAAAATTTGACACATAATCCAATAATGTAAGTTCTGACTGCTCACTTATCAATTTTTCCTTAATCATTTTAAGTGGTCCTCTTACCTCTTGACCAAAAACTAGTTCAAAAGGACTGAATTTGGCTGGCTCATTAGGTGCATCCCCAATTGCAAACAGTACGAATGGAATTTCTGTATCCCAATCCTCTAGATAATCTTGACAAAAGCCCTCAACATTGTCTTTAATGTCTGATTCCACCTTTCTCACGCTCCCTGTGATTCTGGATTGTATGCAGTTGATTTTAAATGTTTTATTTCTAAACGATCCATAACTTCTTTGAATAACCTTGAGGTAAAATTTGGTCCTTGATCCGATTGTATTTCTGTGGCTAGTCCATATCTAGTAAAGACTTTAAGTAACTCCTCCACAATCTTTCTAGCTGTAGTATTGCGTACTGGAATGGCTTCTGGAAGCCTAGTAGACACATCCATTATGGCCAAAAGATATTGATTCCCACTTTTCGTTTTAGGAAGCGGTCCGATGCAATCAATTAAGACCCTTGTAAAAGGTTCCTCAAATGCT
This sequence comes from Scyliorhinus torazame, assembly GCF_047496885.1. Classification (NCBI taxonomy): domain Eukaryota; kingdom Metazoa; phylum Chordata; class Chondrichthyes; order Carcharhiniformes; family Scyliorhinidae; genus Scyliorhinus; species Scyliorhinus torazame. Next base: position 141,889,779 of record NC_092707.1, on the reverse strand, counting down.
GGAATGAGTATTAAGGGCACTGGTTTTATCACTGCTTGAGGTTTCCCTAACACTTGACATGTGTGACATGATTGAAAACATTTAAGGACATCTTTATGTAGTCCAGGCCAATAAAAATGTTTTTGTATTTTAGCTTGAGTTTTCCTTACTCCCAAATGATCTCCCACTGTTACCTCATGTGCAACTCGCAACACCTCCTTTCTATACCCTACCGGCAATACTACTTGATGAACTTCTGCCCACTTTCCATCTGCCTGCATATGTAAAAGTCTCCATTTTCTCATCAAGACATAATTTTTACGGTAATAACATTCTGGTATGCACTGAGATTCCTCCTCTGTGTATGCTTTCTGATCCATTTGTTTTATTTCTATATCTTTCTGTTGTAACTCCGCCAATTTTCCTGAACTAAAAAATCTGGCTCATCCTCCACCTGTTCTTGTTCTTTTTCAACCATCTGATCAAAAATTATTTCTGATAATTGAACTTCAACTTCATCTTCACTCTTTGATTTCTCCTCTTGTCTTAGCCTGTGACTTTACAACCTTGTAACTACACAATCCGGAAAAGTCCCAGGATATTCGTCCTTCAACACTTCAGTCGTCTGATTTTCCACTGGCTTACCAACCACAGTAGGCATCATTCCTACCTGCGATCCAGCTATATAATTACCCAAGATAAACTGTATTCCTGGACAAGATAGTTTCTCTATTACTCCTACTACCACTTCACCACTCTTCACTTGACTTTCCAACCTTACCTTATATAATTGAACACTACTCTTCTCACCCTGAATTCCACATATTACCACCTTTCGGGCAATATTCCTCCCAAACTACAAAACTTCTCATCTCTTTCCATCAAAGATTGACTAGCTCCCGTATCTCTTAAAATTGTGACTTCTTTACCTACTCCCCCTGGTACACCTGAGTAAACTTTACCCACACAAGTAAATTCTTTAAAGAGATCTGGCACCTTCTTATCAATCACCTCTTGATCAGGCTGTACAATCGTTTGCACCTCCTTTGCTTCACTTGTGCTTTCCTTTCCCACTTTCACAAACCCCATTGACTTATCCTGTTTTATCACATCACCTTCCCAGTGCTTTTCTTCCACCACCACCACTATGACTTTACATGGCCTAGTTTATTACAGTGAAAACATTTGAAACTTTTCATTTCTCTTCCACCCTCCTGGATTTCTTTTTTAATCTGAGGTACACTCTCCTTATTATCTCCCATCAGATCTCCTTTACCTCTATCACTTGAGTATTTCTCTTTTCCCCAGTTTCTATCCCTCACAGGCTGAAACTGATGTTGGAAACCAAGCTTTGATTTCTGAACTAACTCATAATCATCTGCCATTTCTGTTGCTAACCTCGTAGTTTTAACCCTCTGTTCTTCCACATGAGTTCTCACTACATCAGTAATTGAATTTTTAAATTCCTCCAAAAGTATAATTTCTCTGAGAGCTTCATATGTTTGGTCTATTTTCAAAGCCCTTATCCACCTATCAAAATTACTCTGTTTGTTCCTTTCAAACTCCATGTATGTTTGACCAAAATCTTTCCTTTGTCTGTAGGCTTCAGGCACTAGTTCATATGCACCTCAGATAAATTTTTTCACCTCCTCGTATGTCCCAGATACCTCCTCTGACAGTGATGCAAAACTTCACTATCCCTTCCTACCAGCTTTGTTTGAATCAGTAATACCCACATGTCCTGTGGCCATTTCTTTTGTTTAGCTATCTTTTCAAATGAAATAAAAAAGGCTTCAGCCTCCTTCTCATCAAACCTTGGCAATGCTTAGACATATTTAAATAGATCCCCACCAAGCCTTCGACTATGACGCTCTTTCTCTTTATCCTCATCACTAACCTCCAATTGTACGTTTCCTTTTACATCTGCCAATTTTAACTAACTGTCATGTTTCATGGCCATTTTCTGAAGTTCAAACACTCTCTCTTTTTCCCTTTCCTCTCTCTATTTTTCTTTTTCTTTGATCTGTCTCTCCCTTTCTCTTTCTTGTTGTTCTGCTAGGGCTATTATTTCTTTTTTCTTTCTTCTCTCTCCTTTCTTTTTCCCTCATTTCGTATTCAAACTGCTTTAATTCTTTTTCATGTTCAAGTTGTTTAATCTGTAGCTGAATTTTTGCCATTTCTAATGAGTCAGACTGTATCTCAGGCAATTTTAAATGCTCACCTACCGCCGTAAGTATCTCTTCTTTTCGTATGCTGTGAGGTAATGTTAACTGTAATGTTTTTGCCAAATCTAAAAGCCTTTTTTTTAGTCTCTGTTCGTAAGGTTCCGCGTGTGACCTTCTCCACCCCCCAAAACCTCTGAGCCTCTGAAAGAGCCATTGTCCACAACACACTCCCTACTTAAACTGGAATACCATACCTGAAAAGCAAATACAAATATGCTCACCCCTCACTGTCTTTAAATTCACTAAGCCAACCCAATCACAAAAGATAGGTTTTACCCCACGGACTCCCAATTTATTATGGGCCAGGTTTTAGACAACACCAAAGTATATCATGGAGTTCACCTGACCCACAACTTTTCATAGAGTTTGGTTTTGGGGAGCACAAAGGTCCAATTTACAGGTGTGATGCAACAGAGAACTAAAAGTATTTTTAAACAAAAACAATGTTCATTCTATGAATCCAGTTAACATTTTATAAACCCACAGTAAACATCTTATCAATTACCAAACCTGATAACCCCCCAAAAAGATACCGTACTCTATAGGTAACCCTTCATAACTTTCCTAACAACATTCATAAGCCAAAACACTTTTTAACTGAGACAGTAGGTTTGCATTCCTTGCAGAAACAGGTATTACTTGGAAATGATCAAGTGATCTGGAGACATTCTTTCGCATGCAGAGAGAGAGACCAGTATATATTTGCTTAGTTTGAATGCAGCTCTCCAACTGAAAGCAAAACTAAACACAGAGCCAAAAAGAGCTTTCAACTCAAAATGAAAGTAAGAAGCAGAGCAGAGTCCAGCTCCACCCACACAATGACATCACTGCAGCCATTTGATAAAACACATTTTTCTTAAAGGGACTCTCAAATGAAACTGTCCACAAACATTCACTCCCTCCACCACTGATGAACAGTGGTAGCCATGTGCACATCTACAAGGTGCAATGTAGGAATTCACCAATGTTCCTTAGGCAGCATGTTCCAATCCCAAGCCTGCTGCCACCTAGAAGGACAAGGGCAGCAGATGCACCACTGCCTGGAAGTCCCCCTCAAGCCACCCACCATCCTGAGTTAGAAATATATCATTGCTCCTTCACTGCCGCTGGGTTAAAAACCTGAATTCTCTACCTAACAGGACTGTACCTTCACCTCAGGAACTGTCGCAATTGAAGAAGGCAGCTCACCACTATCTTCTTGAGGGCAACTAGGGATGGATAATAAATGTTCGCCTAACCCACATCCTGTGAATTAATTTTTAAAAATTCAGCTGCATGTTCATTGTTATTTCAAAGTATCCTGTTCATGTGGCACAATATGGGGGTTTGTGGCAGCCACAGTATGATGTGGAATATTACATGGTCTATGTAATGTTCAGGGGCTATGGTCAGGGGCTGGTTTAGCACAGCGGGCTAAACAGCTGGCTTGTAATGCAGAACAATTCCAGCAGAGCATTCAATTCCTGTACTGGCCTCCCCGAACAGGCACCGGAATGCGGTGACTGGGGGCTTTTCACAGTAACTTCATTGAAGCCGACTTGTGACAATAAATGATTATTATTATTATCAGCATTGCAGTAGCACCTCATTCTATTTGCTTTTGATATTGCACAAGGCGCATTGCAATTTATAGCTTCCAAGGTAACCATGCACTGTGGATGCACTATATGTGCCACTGTCACTCACAAACTAAATAATGAAAATTACTGTACTAAGTAGTCAACTAAGCTTGTCAGAATTTTCACATGAGCACACAGAAACCTCTGGGGAATATATTAATTTTAGTGCAAACCTTTGAAGTGTATTTTTATTCAGTAAGTACAACTTTGGACAGAAAACAAAATAAACAAACAAAGTGGTATTTGGGAAAACAATGCTTCTGAAAAAGATATCAGTACAGGGTGGCACTTGTGCAAAAGAAGCTGCTATTTCCTAAATGTTTTCTCCTCCCCAAATTTAACTTGCCTCATCGGAAAACACACAGTTGTCAACACTTCCCAGCTCACCAGGCTGGCCATCCAGCTCTTTTCAAGAACCTGGGTTTTGGTGATTTTGTGCAGCCGCCTGATGCCACAATAGGTCTCAGATAGCGCAGATGGAATGCCTCAAGTTGCTTTATGTAATGCCAGTAGATTGTCCAAGTCTTGCAAGCATAACGAAGAAGTGATGAAGAACTACAGCCTGGTAGACTTTGTGCTTTGTTCTGGGGCAAACTTCATGCTCTTTCTAAAGTCATGCCGCAACCTGCCAAACACCGAGCTTACTTTTAAAAAAAAGGGGCAATTTAGCACGGCAAATCCAGCTAACCTGGACATCTTTGGGTTATGGGGGTGAAGCACATGCAGACACGGGGAGAATGTGCAAACTCCACACAGACAGTGACCCGGCACTGGGATCGAACCCGGGTCCTCAGCGCCATAGGCAGCAGTGCCGCCCCACGCTGAGCTTATTTTTGCCAGGCGATGGTTAATTTAGTCACCCATCGTGGAGGATCGACATAGTCATGCATTGGAGAGGATACTCCCAAGATAGCAAAACGTCTGTAATGAATGGAGAGGGTGTTTTGTGGCTAGTGAAATGAAATGAAATGAAATGAAAATCGCTTATTGTCACAAGTAGGCTTCAAATGAAGTTACTGTGAAAAGCCTTGGATTACATGTCCGGGGTGGGTTGAAAGAAGATCTCTGTCTTCTTCAGACTTATTGTCAGGCCAAAGTGTTGTTCAGCTAAGGCAAAGTGATTGCCAACAGCTGAATGTGCTATGCGCATACAGCTATCCGGGAGCAAGAGTTCAAAAGACCCAACTCAGAGGTCTGCGCAAAGTGCTGCGTAGCTGGCATCCATAGAATCCCTAGAATGCAGGAGGTTATTTGGCATTGAGTCTGCACAGACCCTCTGAAATAGACCCTCTGAAAGAGCATCCTACCTCAATCAAACCCTAAAACCTTTGGACTTAAGGGTTAATTTAGCATGGCCAATTCACCCAACTTGCACATCATTGCAGATCCAGAGCATGCTTATCAAAGCACAGCTTCGCTGGGTCAGTTGTGTGATTTGTGTGGAGAATTCTCGGATACCAGAGGTAGTACTTTACAGCCAGCTGAGCATCGGACCCCACACCACAGGGCGGCCCAGACTTAGATAAAGACAATCTGAAAGCCAAGCTGAGGAGCTTGCAAGCTGGATCCCGATACAACCCTGGACAGGTCCAACTGGAGAAGTCTCTGCCATCAAGTGATTTTGACATTTGAGGACAGGAGAAGTGAGAACAGTGCAAAGACAATGCCTCCATCCGTTCCTCCAACATGGTCTTCATAGAGGTGGCACGGTGGTGCAGTGATTAGCCCGGCTGCCTCACAGTACCGAGGACCGCGGTCGATCCCGGCCCCGGGTTACTGTCCATGTGGAATTTGTACATTCTCCCAGTATCTGTGTGGGTCTCACCCCCACAACCCAAAGTTGTGCAAGGCAGGGGGATTGGCCACGCTAAAATTGCCCCTTAACTGGAAAAAAACACTGACTTCATATACATCGGTTATGCAAATTGAGACTTGGCTAAATGTCACACACACGAGATAACGTTAAACTATGGTGGGATTTAACCACCGCGTTGCGTCTGGTGCGGGTAAGGGCGCATGGGTCAAATTGTGGGAAAGGTCAAAATCGAGGTTTGCACCAGGCGCGAATCAGCTTGCTATCTAATTGGCCGGCTCCCGATATTGAGTTCCAGATCATGCCCAAATATGATGAGCATATCATTAACTCAAATTTGCATTCATTTCCATCTCATTAGCAAGACTGAATTGGAATGCAGTGGCCTCCCAGCAATTGCCCGACTCCCCAGCAAGAAATCATGTAGGCGTCGTTTAGTACTCCTTTTTAAAAACATGAATCTGGCACAATGGCTTGTTATGGGCCAGGGTTTTGAGAATCCCAAAGTGTATCATGGAGTTCACCTGACCCACAACTTTTAATAGATTGTGGTATGGGGAGAGCACATGGCTTACTCTACAGGTATGGTACAGCAGAAAATGGACCAGTGGTTTTTAAAACAAAACAATGTTTATTCCATGAACTCAAGTTAACCTTTCTAAAACAAACAGTGAACATCTTAGCAACCAGTAAATCAAATACACTCCCCAAACAATACAACATTAAGCAATCTGTATGCTGTTCTTTTAACATCCAAAAGACTTAACAAACCTCTAAACAGGAGCACATTAAGGTTTACATTCAACACTGAAATCATTTATAATTCTGAATTCACCAAATGATTAAGATAGTCTTTAGATGGCAGACTTCAGATGCAGCTCCCTGAAACACAGACACACCCAAGCTCTTCTCAAACTGAAACTCAAAAAACAGAAGTGGAGCTCAGCTCCATCCACACTCTGACATCATCCCATTAACATGAGCAGCTCCATTTCTTAAAGGTAAATTTCTTAAACATCCATTTCTTAAAGGGTACTCTCACATGACACCTCCCCCCAAGAAAAAAAATAAACCATCAACTACAAGATGGTTTCATTTTTCACTTTTTCACCATCCTTTCAGAAATGCACACAGTAAATATACGTTTTGTTTCAAAAAAACAACACACGCAACCAGGTACAATAATATAGTCCATTTTTTTCTTCTTCTAACTGAAATCCTTCTCAATGAACAGTCTCTTTGAACAAGAAGGTCTCTGCACGATCTGTCCATTGCTCTACTCCTCAGCATTTCTCTTTAGCATCAGATACTTTAGTTCAATACGCCAACACAGGAGCATTGGTTATCACAGTTTTCAGGCAGTCAGATGCCTGTTGAAAGTCTGCTGTCCATTGAACTTTGCGACAGTTCTTCAGCAAGTCCATCAGTGGAGCAATCATGCTACAAAACGTTTGCACAAATGATTGATCAAATCCACTCATGCCAAGAAATCGCATGATTTCCCTTCGTCTCGAGGGTATCGCAAACTCCTCAAGGAAAGTGATTTGGGCTTTTCCAAATTCACTTTTGGCTAGGTTTATCACCAAACCCGCCTCCTGAAGTAGATTGAATAACTCCATCAGATGTTTGAACTGTTCTTTCCATGTCGGGCTGAAAATAATCAGATCGCCGATGTATACCACATAATTAGGTAATCCTGAAATGACTTTGTTAGTTAACCGTTGAAATGTGGCTGCATCGTTTTTCATGCCAAATGGCAGAACTTTGAATTGGTATATATCATCTGGAGTCACAAAAGCTGAAATCTCCTTCGTTCTTTCAGATAAAGGTACCTGCCAGTAACCTTGAAGTAAATCCAATTTGAAAATAAAAACTGATTGTCCCACTTTCTCAATGCAATCCTCCAAACGTGGGATAGGATAAGAGTCCGTTCTTGTAACTGCATTAAACTTTCTAGAGTCCACACACAACCGTTGGGTACTGTCTGGTTTAGGTACCATCACTATGGGTGAGCTCCATTGGCTGCAACCCACGTCAATTATGCCATTTCTAAGCATACTCTCAATCTCTTTGTTAACCTGTGCCAATTTTAAAGGGTTAAGTCTATATGGATGTTGTTTGATTGGAACAGCATTCCCCACATCTACATCATGTATAGCCATTTTAGTACTTGCCAATTTATCTCCACAAACTTGCCCATGTGATATCAATAACGGTTTCAGGTCAGTCCATTATTCCTCTGGAAGGTAACTCAACAATTTATCCAAATTTTTAAGAACATCCTCATTTTCCAATTTAATTTGAGGTATGTTAAATTCACAGTCATCTGGATTTGGTTCGTCACTTTAAGTTAGAATCATTAAAACCTCCTCCTTTTTCTCTCCTTCCCTTTCAAAGTACCTTTTAAGCATATTCACATGACATACTCGGTGATTCTTCCTTCTATCTGATGTTTTTACCACATAATTCACCTCACTTAATTTCCTTTCAATCTGATACGGTCCACAAAACCTAACTTTTAAAGGTTCACCTACCACTGGTAATAACACTAAAACTTTATCTCCACAGGCAAAACTACGAACTTTGGATTTCTTGTCCGCGACCCGTTTCATCACATGTTGTGCAACTTTTAAATGTTGTCTAGCCAATTCACCTGCTCTATTTAGTTGTTCCCTAAAATTTGACACGTAATCCAATAATGTAATTTCCGATTTCTCACTCACCAATTTTTCCTTAATCAATTTAAATGGTCCTCTTACGTCACGACCAAAAATTAGTTCAAAAGGACTAAATTTGGTTGACTCATTAGAACACTCTGGTTTAGCACACTTGGCTAAATAGCTGGCTTTTAAAGCAGACCAAGGCAGGCCAGCAGCACGGTTCAATTCCCATACCTGCCTCCCCGAACAGGCGCTGGAATGTGACGACTAGGGGCTTTTCACAGTAACTTCATTTGAAGCCTACTTGTGACAATAAGTGATTTTTATTGCATTTCATTATCATTTTCATTTTCATTTTCATTTCATTTCATTAGGTGCATTCCTTTTTTTAAAAATATATTTTATTCAAAATTTTTGGCCAACCATAACAGTACATTGTGTATCTTTTACACAGTAATATAACAATATAAATAACAATGGCCAGTTTTTTAAACAAGAAATAAATAATATATAAACAACATCAAAATTAAAAAACAAAACTAAATGGCAACTGCCTTGTCCCAAATAAATACTCTCCAAAAATACAATTCAGCAGTCCAGTATACAATTACCTATAACAACAACCTATACATATTATACTTATACACTAACATCCCTGAGAGCCCTTCTGGTTCCTCCCGCCCCCCCCCCCCCTCCCCCTGGGTTGCTGCTGCTGTCTTCTTCTTTTCCATTCCCTCTATCTTTCTGTGAGGTATTCGACGAACGGTTGCCACCGCCTGGTGAACCCTTGAGCCGATCCCCTTAGGACGAACTTAATCCGTTCCAACTTTATAAACCCTGCCATGTCATTTATCCAGGTCTCCACACCCGGCTTCCTTCCACATCAACAGTATCCTGCGCTGGGCTACTAGGGACGCAAAGGCCAAAACATCAGCCTCTTTCGCCTCCTGCGCTCCCGGCTCTTCTGCAACCCCAAATATAGCCAACCCCCAGCTTGGTTCGACCTGAACCCCCACCACCTTCGAAAGCACCTTTGTCACCCCCACCCAAAACCCCTGTAGTGCCGGACATGACCAGAACATGTGGGTGTGATTCGCTGGGCTTCTCGAGCATCTCGCACACCTATCCTCTACTCCAAAAAATTTACTGAGCCGTGCTCCAGTCATATGCGCCCTGTGTAACACCTTAAATTGTATCAGGCTTAGCCTGGCACACGAGGACGATGAGTTTACCCTACTTAGGGCATCAGCCCACAGCCCCTCCTCAATCTCCTCCCCCAGCTCCTCTTCCAATTTCCCTTTCAGCTCATCTACTATAATCTCCCCCTCGTCCCTCATTTCCCTATATATGTCTGATACCTTACCGTCCCCCACCCATGTCTTTGAGATCACTCTGTCCTGCACCTCCTGCGTCAGGAGCTGCGGGAATTCCCTCACCTGTTGCCTCGCAAAAGCCCTCAGTTGCATATACCGGAATGCATTCCCTTGGGGCAACCCATATTTTTCGGTCAGCGCTCCCAGACTTGCAAACGTCCCATCTACAAACAGATCTCTCAATTGTGTTACTCCTGCTCTTTGCCATGTTCCAAATCCCCCATCCATTCTCCCCGGAGCAAACCTATGGTTATTTCTTATCGGGGACCACACCGAGGCTCCCGTCTTTCCCCTATGCCGCCTCCACTGCCCCCAAATTTTCAGAGTAGCCACCACCACCAGGCTTGTGGTGTATTTCTTCGGTGAGAATGGCAACGGCGCCGTCACCATAGCTTGTAGGCTAGTCCCCCTGCAGGACGCCCTCTCCAATCTCTTCCACGCCGCTCCCTCCTCTTCTCCCATCCACTTACATACCATTGAGATATTGGCGGCCCAGTAGTACTCACTTAGGCTCGGTAGTGCCAGCCCCCCCCTATCCCTACTACGCTGCAAAAATCCCTTCCTCACTCTCGGGGTCTTCCCGGCACACACAAAACTCATGATACTCTTCTCAATCCTTTTGAAAAAAGCCTTCGTGATCACCACCGGGAGGCACTGAAACACAAAGAGGAATCTCGGGAGGACCACCATTTTAACCGCCTGCACCCTCCCTGCCAGTGACAGGGATATCATGTCCCATCTCTTGAAGTCCTCCTCATCTGTTCCACCAACCGCGTTAAATTTAACCTATGCAATGTACCCCAATTCTTGGCTATCTGGATCCCCAAGTAGCGAAAGTCCCTTGTTACCTTCCTCAGCGGTAAGTCCTCTATTTCTCTGCTCTGCTCCCCTGGATGTACCACAAACAACTCACTTTTCCCCATGTTCAGTTTATATCCTGAAAATTCTCCAAACTCCCCAAGTATCCGCATTATCTCTGGCATCCCCTCCGCCGGGTCCGCCACATACAACAACAAATCGTCCGCATACAGAGATACCCGGTGTTCTTCTCCTCCCCTGCGTACTCCCCTCCACTTCCTGGAACCCCTCAATTCTATCGCCAGGGGCTCAATCGCCAGTGCAAACAATAATGGGGACAGAGGACATCCCTGCCTCGTCCCTCTATGGAGCCGAAAATACGCAGACCCCCGTCCATTCGTGACCACGCTCGCCATCGGGGCCCTATACAGCAGCTGTACCCATCTAATATACTCATCTCCAAAGCCAAATCTCGTCAACACCTCCCACAAATAATCCCACTCCACTCTATCAAATGCTTTCTCGGCATCCATCGCCACCACTATCTCCGCTTCCCCCTCTGGTGGGGGCATCATCATTACCCCTAGCAGCCTCCGTATATTCGTATTCAGCTGTCTCCCCTTCACAAACCCAGTTTGGTCCTCATGGACCACCCCCGGGACACAATCCTCTATCCTCATTGCCATTACCTTGGCCAGAATCTTAGCGTCTACGTTCAGGAGAGAAATAGGCCTATAGGACCCGCATTGCAGCGGGTCTTTTTCCTTCTTTAGGAGAAGCGATATCGTTGCCTCTGACATAGTCGGGGGCAGCTGTCCCCTTTCCCTCGCCTCATTAAAGGTTCTCATGAGTAGCGGGGCGAGCAAGTCCACATATTTCCTGTAAAATTCAACTGGGAATCCATCCGGTCCTGGGGCCTTCCCCGCCTGCATGCTCCTAATTCCTTTCACTCCTTCCTCCATTTCGATCTGTGCTCCCAGTCCCACCCTTTCCTGCTCCTCCACCTTGGGACATTCCAGCTGGTCCAGAAAACACATCATTCTCTCCTTCCCATCCGGGGGCTGAGCTTCATATAATCTTTCATAGAATGCCTTGAACACTCCATTCACTCTCCCCGCTCCCCGCTCCATCTCTCCCTCCTCATCCCTCACTCCCCCTATTTCCCTCGCTGCTCCCCTTTTCCTCAATTGGTGGGCCAGCAACCTGCTCGCCTTCTCCCCATATTCGTACTGTACACCCTATGCCTTCCTCCACTGTGCCTCTGCAGTACCCGTTGTCAGCAAATCAAATTCTACGTGTAGCCTTTGCCTTTCCCTGTACAGTCCCTCCTCCGGTGCCTCCGCATATTGCCTGTCCACCCTCAGAAGTTCTTGCAGCAACCGCTCCCATACCCTACTCTCCTGCTTTCCTTTATGTGCCCTGATTGATATCAGCTCCCCTCTAACCACTGCCTTCAGCGCCTCCCAGACCACTCCCACCTGGACCTCCCCATTATCATTGAGTTCCAAGTACTTTTCAATACACCCCCTCACCCTTAGACACACCCCCTCATCCGCCATTAGTCCCATGTCCATTCTCCAGGGTGGACGCCGTTCTTTTTCCTCCCCTATCTCCAAGTCCACCCAGTGTGGAGCGTGATCCGAAATAGCTATAGCCGTATACTCCGTCTCCCTCACCTTCGGGATCAACGCCCTTCCCAAAACAAAAAAGTCTATTCGCGAATAAACTTTGTGGACATAGTAGAAAAACTAAAACTCCTTACTCCTAGGTCTGCTAAATCTCCATGGGTCTACTCCTCCCATCTGCTCCATAAAGTCTTTAACCACCTTGGCTGCTGCCGGCCTCCTTCCAGTCCTGGACCTCGATCTGTCCAGCCCTGGTTCCAGCACCGTGTTAAAATCTCCACCCATTACCAACTTCCCCACCTCTAGGTTCGGGATACGTCCTAACATGCGCCTCATAAAGTTGGCATCATCCCAGTTCGGGGCATATACGTTCACTAAGACCACCGCCTCCCCCTGTAATTTGCCACTCACCATCACGTATCTGCCCCCACTATCCGCCACTATATTCTTTGCCTCAAACATTACCCGCTTCCCCACTAGTATAGCCACCCCCCTGTTTTTCGCATCTAGCCCCGAATGAAACACCTGCCCCACCCATCCTTTGCGTAGTCTAACCTGATCTATCAGTTTCAAATGCGTCTCCTGTAACATAACCACATCTGCCTTAAGTTTCTTAAGGTGTGCGAGTACCCGTGCCCTCTTTATCGGCCCATTCAGCCCTCTCACATTCCACGTGATCAGCCGGGTTGGGGGGCTCTTTACCCCCCCCCCCCTTGTCGATTAGCCATCCCCTTTTATCCAGCTCCTCACCCGGTTCCCACGCAGCTGTGTCCCCCCCAGGCGGTGCCCTCCCGCCCCGTCCACCCCACCCCATACCAGCTCCCCCTTCTCCCCAGAAGCAGCAACCCAGTAAATCCCCCCTCCCACCCCCCCCCCTGCTAGATCCCCCACTAGCGTAGTTACACCCCCCATGTTGCTCCCAGAAGTCAGCAAACTCTGGCCGACCTCGGCTTCCCCCCGTGACCTCGGCTCGCACCGTGCGACGCCCCCTCCTTCCTGCTTCCCTATTCCCGCCATAATTATCATAGCGCGGGAACAAATCCCGCGCTTCCCTTTTGGCCCCGCCCCCAATGGCCAACGCCCCCAGCTCCTCCACCTCCCTTCCTCCCTCCCCCACAACCTGTGGAAGAGAGAAAAGTTACCGGGTCGCAGGATTAACAACATAAAAATCATCTCTCCCCCCTTTTTCCCCCCATATTCGCCCCACCACTTTGTCTCAAACGTTCTTTTTTAATAACCCGCTTATTCCAATTTCTCTTCAACAATAAATGTCCACGCCTCATCCGCCGTTTCAAAGTAGTGGTGCTTCCCTTGATATGTGACCCACAGTCTTGCCGGCTGCAGCATTCCAAATTTAATCTTCTTTTTATGAAGCACCGCCTTGGCCCGATTAAAGCTCGCCCTCCTTCTCACCACCTCCGCACTCCAATCTTGATATACGCGGATCACCGCGTTCTCCCACCTACTGCTCCGAGTTTTCTTTGCCCATCTGAGGACCATCTCTCTGTCCTTAAAACGAAGGAATCCCACCACTATGGCTCTGGGAATTTCTCCTGCTCTCGGTCCTCGCGCCATCACTCGGTATGCTCCCTCCACCTCCAACGGACCCGTCGGGGCCTCCGCTCCCATTAACGAGTGCAGCATCGTGCTCACATATGCCCCGACGATCGCCCCTTCTGCACCTTCAGGAAGACCAAGAATCCTTAAATTCTTCCTCCTCGCATTATTCTCCAGCACCTCCAGCCTTTCCACACATCGTTTATGGTGTGCCTCATGCCTCTCCGTCTTCACCACCAGGCCCTGTATATCGTCCTCGTTCTCGGCAGCCTTTGCCTTCACGACCCGAAGCTCCCGCTCCTGGGTCTTTTGCTCATCTTTTAGCCCTTCAATCACCTGTAATATCGGGGCCAACAGCTCCTTCTTCATCTCCTTTTTAAGCTCTTCCACGCAGCGTTTCAAAAACTCGTGTTGTTCAGGGCCCCATATTAAACTGCCACCTTCCGACGCCATCTTGGTTTTTGCTTGCCTTCCTTGCCGCTGCTCTAAAGGATCCACCGCAATCCGGCCACTTTCCTCTCCTTTTTCCATCCGTATCCAGGGGGGATTCCCTTCTGGTTTACCGCACAGTGCTTTTAGCCGTTAAAATTGCCGTTGGGGCTCTTATTAAGAGCCCAAAAGTCTGTTCCACCGGGAGCTGCCGAAACGTGCGACTTAGCTGGTCATCGCCGCACCTGGAAGTCTCCATTAGGTGCATTCCTAATTGCAAACAGTACGAATGGAATTCCTTTATCCCAATCCTCTGGATAATCTTGACAATAAGCCCTCAACATTGTCTTTAATGTCTGATGCCACCTTCCTAACGCTCCCTGCGATTCTGGATGGTACACAGTTGATTTAAATTGTTTTATTCCTAAGCTATCCATAACTTCTTTGAATAACTTTGAGGTAAAGTTTGATCCTTGACCCGATTGTATTTCTGTGGGTAGTCCATATCTAGTAAAGAATTTAAGTAACTCCTCCACAATCTTTTTAGCTGTAATATTATGAACTGGAATGGCCTCCGGAAACCTAGCAGACACATCCATTAAAGTCAAAAGATATTGATTCCCACTTTTTGTTTTCGGAAGCGGTCCTACGCAATCAATTAGGACCCTTGTAAAAGGTTCCTCAAATGCTGGTATTAAGGGCGCTGGTGACAAGGTATTAAGGGCGCTAGTTTTATCACTGCCTGAGGTTTCCCTATCACTTGACATGTGTGACATGATTGACAAAATGTAACTACATCTTTATGTAGTCCAGGTCAATAAAACTGTTTCTGGATTTTAGCTTGGGTTTTCCTTATTCCCAAATGACCTCCCACTGGTACCTCATGTGCAACTCGCAACACCTCCTTTCTATACCCTACCGGCAGTACTACTTGATGAACGTCTGCCCACTTTTCATCTGCCTGCATATGTAAAGGTCTCCATTTTCTCATCAAGACATTACTTTTACGGTAATAACACTCTGGTATACATGCAAATTCCTCTTCCGTGTATGCTTTCTGATACATCCGGTTTATGCCTATATCTCTTTGTTGTAACTCTGCCAATTTTCCTGAACTAAAAATATCCGCCTCATCCTCCACCTGTTCTTGTTCTTTTTCAACCATCTGATCAAAAATCGTTTCTGATAATTGCACTTCAACTTCATCTTCACTCTTTGATTTCTCCTCTTGTCTTAACCTGTGACTTTGCGACCTTGTTACTACACAATCCAGAAAAATCCCAGGATATTCGTCCTTCAACACTTCAGTTGTCTGATTTTCCACTGGCTTATCAACCACAGTAGGCATCATTCCCACTTGCAATCCAGCTATATCATTACCCAAGATAAACTGTATTCTTGGACAAGATAGTTTCTCTATTACTCCTACTATCACTTCACCATTGTTGGGACTTTACTACAGGCCTCCCAAAAGTGAGCGTGAAGTAGAGGTACAAATATGAGGACAGATTATAGAAAAATGCAGGAGCAATAGGGTGGTCATGATGGGAGATTTTAACTTCCCCAACATGAATGGGCCTCATGTAGTGTTGGAGGCGTAGATGGAGCAGAATTTGTAAAGAGCATCCAGGAGAGTTTTTTAGAGCAGTATGTAAATAGTCCAACTCGGGAAGTTGGACCTGGTATTGGGGAATGATCCCGCCCAGGTGGTTGAAGTTTCAGTCGGTGATTACTTTGGGAATAGCGATCACAATTCCGTAAGTTTTAGAATACTCATGGACAAAGGCGAGAGTGGTCCTAAAGGAAGAGTGCTAAATTGGGGAAAGGCCAAGTATAACAAGATTCGGCAGGAGCTAGGGTATGTGGATTGGGAGCAGCTGTTTAAGGGTAAATCCACATTTGAAATGTGGGAGTCTTTTAAGGAAAGGCTGATTAGAGTGCAGGACAGACATGTCCCTGTGAAAATGAGGGATAGAAATGGCATGATTAGGGAACCATGGATGATGGGTGGAATTGTGAGACTAGCTAAGATGAAAAAGGAAGCATACATAAGATCTGGGCGACTGAAAGGGCAGCACGGTAGCATTGTGGATAGCACAATTGCTTCACAGCTCCAGGGTCCCAGGTTCGATTCCGGCTTGGGTCACTATCTGTGCGGAGTCTGCACACCCTCCCGTGTGTGCGTGGGTTTCCTCCGGGTGCTCCGGTTTCCTCCCACAGTCCAAAGATGCGCAGGTTAGGTGGATTGGCCATGCTAAATTGCCCTTAGTGTCCAAGACTGCCCTTAGTGTTGGGTGGGGTTACTGGGTTATGGGGATAGGGTGGAGGTGTGGACCTTGGGTAGGATGTTCTTTCCAAGAGCCGGTGCAGACTCGATGGACCGAATGGCCTCCTTCTGCACTTTAAATTCTAATTCTATGAAAACTGATGAAGCTTTGGAGGAATATCGGGAAAGTAGGACAAATCTCAAACGCGCAATAAAGAGGGCTAAAAGGGGTCACAAAATTTCTTTGGCTAACTGGGATAAGGAAAATCCTAAAGCCTTTTATTCGTATATAAGGAGCAAGAGGGTAACTAGAGAAAAGATTGGCCCACTCAAAGACAAAAGAGGGAATTTATGCATGGAGTCAGAGGAAATGGGTGAGATTCTCAATGAGTACTTTGCATCGGTATTCACCAAGGAGAGGGACATGACGGATGTTGAGGCTAAGGATAGATGTTTAAATGCTCTAGGTCAAGTCGGCATAAGGAAGGGGGAAGTTTTGGGTATTCTAAAAAGCATTAAGGTGGACAAGTCCCCAGGTCCGGATGGGATCTATCTCAGGTTACTGAGGGAAGCGAGGGAAGAAATAGCTGGGGCCTTAACAGATATCTTTGCAGCATGCTTGAGCACGGGTGAGGTCCCAGAGGACTGGAGAATTGCTAATGTTGTCCCTTTGTTTAAGAAGGGTAGCAGGGATAATCCAGGGAATTATAGACCTGTGAGCTTGACGTCAGTGTGAGGTAAACCGTTGGAGAAGATACTGAGAGATAGGATCTATTCACATTTGGAAGAAAGTAGACTTATCAGTGATAGGCAGCATGGTTTTGTGCAGGGAAGGTCGTGTCTTACAAACCTAATAGAATTCTTTGAGGAAGTGACAAAGTTAATTGATGAGGGAAGGGTTGTAGATGTCATATACATGGACTTCAGTAAGGCGTTTGATAAAGTTTCCCATGGCAGGTTGATGGTAAAAGTGAAGTTGTATGGGGTTCAGGGTGTACTAGCTAGATGGATAAAGAACTGGCTGGGCAACAGGAGACAGAGAGTAGTGTCTCAAAATGGAGAAAGGTGACTAGTGGTGTTCCATGGGGATCCGTGCTTGGACCACTGTTGTTTGTGATATTCATAAATGATCTGGACAAAGGTAAAATGAAACACACTCTGCAGCAAACAGCCTAAAACGAAAGCAAAAAGCTGGCAGACAGCCCAGCTCCACCCACTCTCTGACATCACTGCAGTAATAAACACCCATTTCTTAAAGATACTCTCACTACAGATACTTATACACACACCCATTTATAAACATCCATTTTTTAAAGGTACTCTCACATGACAATATGTAGTGTGAGTCTACCACACAAATCTGATTCCTACTGGGCTACCATGCACAAAGTGCATAAAAAGAATTAACAGATGCTTATTTCAAATAAATCACAAGTGAAACAATTCTAAAACTGGTAAAATACCTAATAATTGAACAGTTTTGATTTAAATTAATAGAAAATTGTTTTTCTCCACATAAGGTACATTAGTCGCAGCTAATCAACATTTATTTGGAAAGGTTGGCTGAACAAATACAATGCAGCTGTTTGGCTTTTATAACCCAAATTAGATTCAGTGACGGCGTATATAAGATATTGATTGATATCTACACACATTTCTAGCAGTTGTCAGCGAATTAGAGTTAAGGCCAAGATTATTTCTTCCTCTACTCAACTCAGGCATTCAGAAGCCAACTTCAGAGGTTCAACTCCAGGACAAAGCAGCCCTCTTGACTGGCACCCCATCCACCATCTTCAACATTCACTCCCACCACCGCCGACGCACAAGTGACAGCAGTGTGTGCCACCTACAAGATGTACTACAGCAATTCACCAAGGCTCCTTCAACAGCACCATGCAAACCCATGACCTCTACCACCCAGAAGGACAAGGGCAGCAGATGCTTGTGATAACTACCTTCTGCAAGTTCCCCTCCAAGACACATGCCATCCTGACTTGGAATTACATCACTGTTCCTTCACTGCAACTGGATGAGAATCCTTGGGGGGGTTTCACCACCACCTTCTCAAGGCCAATTAGGGATTGGCAATAAACACGGGCCTCACCAGCAATGCCCATATCCTGTGAAGGATTTTGTTTAAAAATTGCTCAAACACTAGGATTAAATGACCCAGCAAGATCACAAGGCCAGGCCTGGGACGGTCCAATGCGTATCTCTGGAGTTGGGCTAGGTGACTTTTTTTTTTACAACCAGTATTGGTATGATGGGTTGAATGGGCTCTGCCTGTGCCCTAAACCCCTCCACATCACGATCTCTCCCTTCTCCTTAAAACCTACCTTTTTGGCCAACCATTTGGTCATTCATCTTAATACCGCTTTACGTTGCTTGATGACAGATTTTGTTTATGTTCCTGTGAAACACCTCGTGGCACTTTTCTATATTAACAGTGCTATATAAATGTAAGTTGTTGTTCTAATTGCTCCATTCCACAGTGCCTTTTCACCTAAAGCCACGAGGGATATTTGGGTGTAATTTTCCATTCTGGAGTCCAAGTCAGGTGGCGGGTGGGAAAGTTGGTCTGATTCCTTCTGGGCGGCAAGGCTGGTGAACATACACAAGCGTTTGCTCTTCTGCTCATTAAATTATGCATCAACGACAAGCTCAGTGAATCTTGTGGAGGTGCAGGCAGGAAGTCACCCACGCCATCATTTTTAAAGGGCACCCAGACACATTCATTCACTGCCGGCCAGGAGCTCCGCACTATTCCTCCATAGTCTTTGCAGCCACAGCTTATACTGGGGAAGCTGCGAGATGTGAGCAACCACATCCTAGGACATATGAGGGCATCTTCAGCATTGCCTTTCGCTGACCTCTAGATAAGAGCACAGCCAGCGATACACCCATGGTTAGGCCAGTGCTCACTGCTGCAATGGTCCATGTTTGCCAGCCTCTTGACGTTTGAGAGACTCCACTGCCTCCTGCTGTTCAGGCCCTTGCTCCTCCTGGCTCTGTACCAACTAGTGACAGATCCTCCTCCTCTTCATCTGGATGAGCCATTCTGCAGTCTGTATCATCGATTCCTCAGTGGATGGGTGTACGAATTGAAGTGATTGATACGTGTAGGTAGCATGTCCTTTACAGGTCTCACCCCACCTCAGTGGCAGCCGGCCAGTGCTAAACCCTTCACCTGGCCTCTGTCTAGACACCCCACCCCTTCCAAGTAAAGGACATTACGGAGGATCAGAGATGAGTGTTACTCTGGTTCATATATGAATGCGAATGGAGACATTGCTCTTTGACCAGGATGATGAAAGCCATCTGCAAGAAATGTCAGAAATCTAACCTTCCTGACACTGTTCTAATTGCCTCCACTACCCTTGAAACTCTGGAGAAAGACAATTGCCTTGGCAACATAGAGAGAGTAACCACATTGTAGGATGGAGGTTTCGGGTCTCCACCCCCCCCCCCCCCCCCCCCCCCCCCCGCAACAAAAAAGTGAGATCTCACTGACTGACTAACTGCATGGTTGTGGTCAGTTTGGAAAAATAGTGTGCGTCACCTTTCAACCTCCCTCCCCCACATTCTCCCCTCCTCCTGTCATTAACATACCCCCATCACCATCGACCCACCCAATGTCATCATTCATCTCCTCACTGTTACAATTGAACCTCCCCCTCATTACCCTGGACCCTATCACAATCCACCTCCACATGCCTTCCCTTCTCTTAGAGCTGACACGCTCATTACCATCCCCATCTCCACCCTGCCCCCTCTCGTTGTCCCAGCCACTGATCATGTTCCCCTCTATGTTACACCTGATGAAGACGAACAGACTCTCACCCTGAACCTGCCACCCTGCCGTATCCCACTGTTATAACCTGCCTGCTTACCACTGGCTGGGGACTAATGGCAATCCCACAATCCTTTGGGAGTATGAGCTTCCCCATTGAGGGGTCGGAGAAATCATTAGCAGATTCCCTGCATAAATATCTGGGCAGCACGGTAGCCTTGTGGATAGCACAATTGCTTCACAGCTCCAGGGTCCCTGGTTCGATTCTGGCTTGGGTCACTGTCTGTGCGGAGTCTGCACATCCTCCCCGTGTGTGTGTGGGTTTCCTCCGGGTGCTCCGGTTTCCTCCCACAGTCCAAAGATGTGCGGGTTAGGTGGATTGGCCATGATAAATTGCCCTTAGTGTCCAAAATTGCCCTTAGTGTTGGGTGGGGTTACTGGGTTATGGGGAAAAGGGTGGCGGTGTTGACCTTGGGTAGGGTGCTCTTTCCAAGAGCCGGTGCAGACTCGATGGGCTGAATGGCCTCCTTCTGCACTGTAAATTCTATGATAATCTATGATGATAAAGCTGGCCAGTTTGGAACCAGCTAGAGAGGAGTGAGCAGCAAGGGAGTTGCTGCTGCTGTTGTATATATATTACAGTACAAAGTCTTACAACACCAGGTTAAAGTCCAACAGGTTTGTTTCGATGTCACTAGCTTTCGGAGCGCTGCTCCTTCCTCAGGTGAATGAAGAGGTATGTTCCAGAAACACATATATAGACAAATTCAAAGATGCCAAACAATGCTTGGAATGCGACCATTAGCAGGTGATTAAATCTTTACAGATCCAGAGATGGGGTAACCCCAGGTTAAAGAGGTGTGAATTGTATCAAGCCAGGACAGTTGGTAGGATTTCGCAGGCCAGATGGTGGGGGATGAATGTAATGCGACATGAATCCCAGGTCCCGGTTGAGACCGCACTCATGTGTGCGGAACTTGGCTATAAGTTTCTGCTCGGCGATTCTGCGTTGTCGCGCGTCCTGAAGGCCGCCTTGGAGAACGCTTACCCGGAGATCAGAGGCTGAATGCCCTTGACTGCTGAAGTGTTCCCCGACTGGAAGGGAACATTCCTGCCTGGTGATTGTTGCGCGATGTCCGTTCATTCGTTGTCGCAGTGTCTGCATGGTCTCGCCAATGTACCGCGCTTCGGGACATCCTTTCCTGCAGCGTATGAGGTAGACAACGTTGGCCGAGTCGCACGAGTATGTACCGCGTACCTGGTGGGTGGTGTTCTCACGTGTAATAGTGGTATCCATGTCGATGATCTGGCACATCTTGCAGAGATTGCCATGGCAGGGTTGTGTGGTGTCGTGGTCACTGTTCTGAAGACTGGGTAGTTTGCTGCAAACAATGGTTTGTTTGAGGTTGCGCGGTTGTTTGAAGGCAAGTGTGGCCCTCACAAAACTACCGACGAGGGTTAAAGTAGATAGCTGTCTACGCTGCTGAAGCCACCTCCCTGGATTTTTGTTGGATACAGGTTGGAAGTTGTTTTTCTGTTACACCATGCCTCTGTACGGACGTTTGGATGTTTTTGATGCTGCGCTGGAAAGTTGGAACCAGTACGCACAACGGATGCGTTACTATTTCCGGGCAAACAACATCACCGAAAACGAGCGCCAGATGGTCATTTTGCTCACCACCTGCGGCCCGCATATGTTTGGGATGATTAGGAGCCTTACATACTGTAGCGCACAAAGACTCCGAGAGACGAATAGAGTGAAGTCGATGAGGCTTTATTAGGCGTGACTGTTCCCGCGCAGTTCAGTAGTAGACTGGCCTGCGGGGGAGGACTCCTGGTTCTTATACTCCGCCTTCAGGGCGGAGCTAGAGGTCAACCGCCAACCAGGACCCGGGATCTGTCAGCCAATGACATCACGGCTTCACAGTCCCACATGACCCCTAATGCATACTACCACATTCACCCCTTGTTAAAAATGAACCTGGCGGGGTGATGCTTCACATGGTGGGAAGGGTTTACAAGGCTGGTCCTGTGAGGAAAACTTTCGCATGTTATTACAGTATGTACAAGGTATTTTTTTGTTTCGAACTATTTACAGTAATCGTCAGGAGAAAAAGACAAAATGTTCTTGTTAAAAGTCCACATATTGTAGTGTTAGATCGACGCCACGAGTCGGTCGGGCGGTCTGGTCGTCCGTGTCGATCGCCTCGGCCCCGGTGGTGGTGGTGGTGCTTGTTCCGGTGTTGTCGTCTCCGGGAGCCTTACGGTTTCAGCTTGGGCTTCACTCCTGGTCGGGCCTGGGAGGAGGACCGATCCTCCTGGGAAGGGGGTGGTCGCGGGGTGCGGCGGGCGGGAGGGGGTGATTGGTGTCGGGGGGGTGTGTGTGTTGCCGGCGGGCGCCAGATCTCGCAGGGAGACCGTGTCCTGTCGGCCGCCGGGGTACTCCACGTAAGTGTACTGCGGGTTCGCGTGAAGGAGGTGAACCCTTTCGACCAACGGGTCCGACTTGTGCGCCCGCACATGTTTTCGGAGCAAGTTGGGTCCTGGGGCCGCCAGCCAGGTCGGCAGCGATGTTCCAGAGGAGGACTTCCTGGGGAAGACAAGGAGGCGCTCATGAGGCGTTTGGTTAGTGCTAGTACACAGTAGTGACCGGATGGAGTGGAGGGCGTCCGGGAGGACCTCCTGCCACCTTGAAACTGGGAGGTCCCTGGACCGTAGGGCCAGTAGGACGGTCTTCCAGACCGTGCCGTTCTCCCTCTCTACTTGCCCATTCCCCCGGGGGTTGTAGCTGGTCGTCCTGCTCGAGGCTATACCGTTGCTGAGCAGGAACTGGCACAGCTCGTCACTCATGAAGGAGGACCCCCTGTCGCTGTGGACGTATGCGGGGCAACCGAACAGTGTGAATATGGTGTTCAGGGCTTTAATGACTGTGGCCGCGGTCATGTCAGGGCAGGGGATGGCGAATGGGAAGCGGGAGTACTCGTCCACCACATTAAGGAAGTATGTGTTGCGGTCGGTGGAGGGGAGGGGTCCTTTGAAATCCAGACTAAGGCGTTCAAAGGGGCGGGAAGCCTTAATCAGGTGCGCACCATCCGGCCTGAAAAAATGCGGTTTGCACTCTGCGCAGATGTGGCAGTTCCTTGTGACTGTACGGACCTCCTCCAAAGAGTATGGGAGGTTGCGGGAGTTTATAAAGTGGGAGAACCGAGTGACCCCCGGGTGGCAGAGGTCCTCGTGGAGGGTTTGGAGGCGGTTAATTTGTGCATTGGCACATGTGCCGCGGGATAGGGCATCGGACAGCTCGTTCAGCTTTCCGGGACGATACAAGATCTCGTAGTTGAAGGTGGAGAGCTCGATCCTCCACCTTAAGATCTTGTCGTTTTTGATTTTGCCCCGCTGTGCATTATCGAACATGAAGGCTACCGACCATTGGTCCGTGAGGAGAGTGAATCTCCTGCCGGCCAGGTAATGCCTCCAATGTCGCACCGCTTCCACTATGGCTTGGGATTCCTTTTCCACTGAGGAGTGGTTGATTTCTGAAGCGTAGAGGGTTCGGGAGAAAAAGGCCACGGGTCTGCCCGCTTGGTTAAGGGTGGCCGCTAGAGCTACGTCGGAGGCGTCGCTCTTGACCTGGAAGGGGAGGGACTCGTCGATGGCACGCATCGTGGCCTTTGCGATATCCGCTTTGATGCAGCTGAAGGCCTGGCAAGCCTCTGTCGACAGAGGGAAGGTCGTGGTCTGTATTAGGGGGCGGGCCTTGTCTGCATACTGGGGGACCCACTGGGCGTAGTATGAAAAGAACCCCAGGCAGCGTTTTAGGAATTTTGAGCAGTGCGGGAGGGGAAATTCCATGAGGGGGCGCATACGTTCGGGGTCGGGGCCTATTATCCCATTGCGCACTACGTAGCCCAGGATGGCTAGCCGGTTTGTGCTAAAGACGCACTTGTCCTCGTTGTACGTGAGGTTCAAGGCTTTAGCGGTCTGGAGGAATTTTTGGAGGTTGGCGTCGTGGTCCTGCTGATCGTGGCCGCAGATGGTTACATTGTCGAGATACGGGAACGTGGCCCGCAACCCGTGTTGATCAACCATTCGGTCCATCTCTCGTTGGAAGACCGAGACCCCGTTTGTGACGCCAAATGGGACCCTTAGGAAGTGGTATAATCGCCCGTCTGCCTCGAAGGCTGTGTACTTGCGGTCACTTGGGCGGATGGGGAGCTGATGGTAGGCGGACTTGAGGTCCACGGGGGAGAAGACCTTATATTGGGCAATCCGATTGACCATGTCGGATATGCGGGGGAGAGGGTACGCGTCTAGTTGTGTGTACCTGTTGATGGTCTGACTATAGTCTATGACCATCCTATGCTTCTCCCCTGTCTTTACTACTACCACCTGTGCTCTCCAGGGACTATTGCTGGCCTGGATTATGCCTTCCTTCAGTAGCCGCTGGACTTCGGACCGAATGAAGGTCCGGTCCTGGGCGCTGTACCGTCTGCTCCTAGTGGCGACGGGTTTGCAATCCGGGGTGAGGTTTGCAAACAAGGATGGGGGTTGAACCTTGAGGGTTGCGAGGCCGCAGATAGTGAGTGGGGGTATTGGGCCGCCGAATTTGAAGGTTAGGGTCTGTAGATTGCACTGGAAGTCTAATCCCAGTAATGTGGGGGCGCAGAGTTGGGGAAGGACGTAGAGCCTGTAGTTTTTGAACTCCCTCCCTTGCACCGTTAGGGTAACTATGCAGAAGCCTTTGATCTGTACGGAGTGGGATCCTGCAGCTAGGGAAATCTTTTGTGCGCTGGGACGGATGGTCAAAGAACAGCGTCTTACCGTGTCGGGGTGGATAAAGCTCTCCGTGCTCCCGGAGTCGACTAGGCATGGTGTCTCGTGCCCGTTTATCAGCACCGTTGTCGTCGTCGTCTGGAGCGTCCGGGGCCGTGCTTGGTCCAGCGTCATTGAAGCCAGACGTGGTCGTAATGGTTGAGCGTCTTCTTCGAACCCCGTGGAGCCGTCGACACTGGAGTCCGTTGTTGCCATCCAAGATGGCGTTGGGGGTGAACAAGATGGCTGCCCCCATGCATCGCACATGGCTGGGGGGTCACATGATGGCGGCGGGGGTGGACAAAATGGCCGCCCCCATGCGTTGCACAGGTCTGGGGTGGTCCAAGATGGCGGCACCCCTCCTCCCCTCGTGGTGGCCGGGACCCAAAATGGCAGCGCCTGCGGGTCGCACATGGGGCGCTGGGGGGGTTGGGGAGCGTTAGGAACATGCAGGACTCCCTCTTCTCTGGGGACAGCGGTGGCCGGGACCCAAAGTGGTAGCGCCGGCGGGTCATACATGGGGTGCGGGGGGGGGGGGGGGGGGCGTTGGGAGCGTTAGAGACGCGCAGAACTCCCTCTTCTCCGGGGAGAGCGGTGGTCGGGACCCAAAGTGGTTGCGCCTGCGGGTCGTACATGGGGCGCTGGGGGGGGGTTGGGGAGCGTAAAAGGCGTGCAGGGCTCCCTGTTCTCCTGGGACAGCGGCGACCTCCCGGGACCGGCACACAGCCGCGAAATGGCCCTTTTCCCCGCAGCTCTTACATATCGCTGCGCGGGCCGGGCAGCGCTGCCGGGGGTGTTTCGCCTGGCCGCAGAAATAGCAGCGGGCTCCCCCGGTGCGACTTGGCGTTTGAACCGCGCAAGCCTGTGGGGTGTCCGGGGGGTATGTGGGTTTGTCGCGACGGGTGCGTACGGAGCCCAATGGGCTGCCGCGCGGTCGGGGCCGTAGGCGTGGGCGTTTCGCGCGGCCACGTCCAGGGAGGCTGCTAGGGCCCGTGCCTCTGAGAGTCCTAGCGACCCTTTTTCTAAAAGTCTTTGGCGGATTTGGGAGGAGTTCATACCTGCCACAAAAGCATCACGCATTAAATGTCCGTGTGTTCATTTGCGTTCACCGGCGGGCAGCTGCAGGCCCGTCCCAAAATTAGTAGCGCGGCGTAGAATTCATCTATCGATTCTCCGGGACTTTGCCGTCTCGTTGTGAGTTGATAGCGAGCGTAGATCTGGTTTACTGGGCGAACATAGAGACTTTTTAGTGCTGCGAACGCCGTCTGGAAATCCTCTGCGTCTTCATAAAACATAGAACATAGAACATAGAACAATACAGCGCAGTACAGGCCCTTCGGCCCACGATGTTGCACCGAAACAAAAGCCATCTAACCTACACTATGCCATTATCATCCATATGTTTATCCAATAAACTTTTAAATGCCCTCAATGTTGGCGAGTTCTCTACTGTAGCAGGTAGGGCATTCCACGGCCTCACTACTCTTTGCGTAAAGATGAGAGAGAAAATCTCCGTGCTTAACCTCGAGTGCAGGACCTGTAGTTTTTGGTCTTCTGTGACCCAGCCGGGGGCCGTTCTGAGGTAGGCCTCCAAACAAGTCTGCCAGTGCTTGAAAGCTCCTGCTGCGTTCACTGTGTGGGGGCTGATCCTCAGGCATTCCGGGATGATCCTGAGCTCCATAGTCCTTTAGTCACGCTTAATAAATTGTAGCGCACAAAGACTCCGAGAGACGAATAGAGTGAAGTCGATGAGGCTTTATTAAGCGTGACTGTTCCCCCGCAGTTCAGTAGTAGACTGGCCTGCGGGGGAGGACTCCTGGTTCTTATACTCCGCCTTCAGGGCGGAACTAGAGGTCAACGGCCAACCAGGACCCGGGATCTGTCAGCCAATGACATCACGGCTTCACAGTCCCACATGACCCCTAATGCATACTACCACACATACCCAGCTGCGTCGGACATCAAGGCATTTGATGAACTTGTGAACTTATGGGGCAACATTTTAACCCAACCCCGTCCATGATAGTCCAGCGTTATCGGTTTAATACCGCTGAGAGGACCCCTGGAGAATCCCTTGCAGAGTTTCTATCCAGGCTACGCAGGATTGCGGAGTACTGTGACTATGGTGAGACCTTGTCAGAAATGTTTCGCGAACGTTTGGTTTGCGGTATTAACAATGCGGCCACCCAGAGAAAGTTGTTAGCTGAGCAAACATTGACTTATCAACAAGCCATTCAAAAAGTATTGTCCCGAGAGAGTGCAGAACGGGGAGTGCAGGAGCTACAGGGAATGGAGGTGCACGCTTTTGGGCGCAACCCCTTCCATCCAAAAGCGTCTCCCCGCACCCCTGTGGTACCTTGGATGAGGTGACGTCCGGATCGACGCCAGTGGTCGTCGGACGTTCCTCCCCGAAGTGATCCTTCTCCGGAACCAATGGATGAGGAGCCATGTCTGTGTCGGACTTGTGGGCGCCGACTCTGCTGGGACTGTTCCGAGAGGATAAGCCAATATCGCGCATTGCTTCTGCACGGATCCAGCGCTGGGCTTTGTTGCTCGCCGCCTACAAGTATTCTCTGGAGCACAAACCAGGAACCCAGATAGGGAATGCCAATGCCGATTGCCTTTATTGACCGGCCCCATGTCGACCCCCACGACCGGTGAGGTGGTTGCAACACTGATTTTTATGGACTTCTTGCCTGTCTCAGCATCACAGATCAGTGAGTGGACCCAGACGGAGCCAGCCCTGTCGAAGGTTTGGCACATAATCCTGTATGGTGGGAAGCAAAGACTGCTCCCAGGCGAGTTGCGGGCATTTTCCTCCAAGCTGTCATAATTTAGTGTGGAAGATGGTAACCTCTTGTGGGGGACACGTGTGATTGTCCCGGAAAAAGGACAGGAGCTGATACTAAGGGACTTGCACAATGGGCATCCGGGTGTGACCAAAATGAAAATGCTGGCCCAGAGTTATGTCTGGTGGCCAGGCCTCAACACCGACATTGAGAAGGTGGCCCAAAACTGCTCCATTTGCCAGGAGCATCAGAAGCTTCCGCCAGCCGCGCCCCTACATCACTGGGAATGGCCAGGGCGGCCTTGGGCGCACTTGCATGCGGATTTCGCTGGCCCTTTTTAAGGATCCATGTTCCTTCTATTAATCAATGCCCAGTCTAAATGGTTAGAGCTGCACAAAATGGGAGGCGCAACGCCCTGCGCAACAATCGAGAAGATGCGTTTGTCTTTCAGTACGCATGGCCTTCCCGAGGTGCTGGTCACGGACAACGGCACTCCGTTCATAAGTGAAGAGTTTGCGAGGTTCAAGAAGATGAACGGCATAAGCCATATCCGCACCGCTCCATACCACCCGGCTTCCAATGGGTTGGCTGAGCGCGCAGAGCAGACATTCAAACGAGGCCTAAAGAAGCAGCCTTCCAGGTCTAGGATACGAGACTGGCTCGTTTTTTGTTTTCATATAGGACCACTCCACATGCGGTGACTGGGGTAGCTCCCGCCGAACACCTAATGGGCCGGAGACTTCGCACCCTCCTTACCATGGTTTTCCCGGACATTGGCGCAAAAGTACGACGCACTCAAGAACGGCAGGGACATGGTTTTTCTCGGCATTGGCCGATTTGGCAGTTTGTGCCCGGTGACCCAGTGTTCGTTCGAAATTTTGCTGGTGGTGATCAGTGGGTCCCTGACTTTATCTTTCGGCGAACGGGCCCTATATCTTACCAGGTGCAAGCCCAGGGCCGTCTCCAGCGCAAACATGTAGACCACGTTCGGTCCAGAAGACCATCTCTTCCAAAGATTCCCTGCCCCCGGAGCTCATTTCTACAGCCACAGAGACCAGACACAGTGGAAAGTATTCCTCACAATCTTCCTCTGGTGCCACACGCAAAGCCTGCTCAGGTCGTTGCAGAACCGCGTGGAGATAGAGTCGCCGAGATGACGGAGGCAGCGGACTCCGACTCCGAGATGGAGACACAGGACACCTCAGAGGGGGAGTCCTCAGGCCTACGGGCCGTGGATGTACAACCATTACGCCGTTCATCATGGAAGTGGCGTTCTCCATCTCGTTACACGCCACCCGATCAAGCGCCTCGTGCAAATGGTGTCCAGCCTGTGGAAAAACGAGTCCGACACCCTCCTTCGCCAGGGTCTTCATGGGATTCCTTGGACTTTGGTTGGAAGGATGTTATAACCTGCCTGCTTACCACTGGCTGGGGACTAATGGCAATCCCACAATCCTTTGGGAGTATGAGCTTACCCAATGAGGGGGGCGGAGAAATCATTAGCCGATTCCCTGCATAAATAAAGCTGGCCAGTTTGGAACCAGCTATAGAGGAGTGAGCAGCAAGGGAGTTGCTGCTGCTGTATATATATGTCATTGTAAATAAATGTTAGTTCTTTCTATCCTTCAACTCATGCTTGATTCTTCGTGGCCCTCACAAAACCCAATTCCCACTGCGGCTGTGCCCTCCCAACACCTGCACCCCGAGTTCCCCCAGGACCCCACCACAGGCCTCTCCCTCTAAGACACTCCCTCCACCCTTACCTGGAAATTCTGCTCACCTTCCATGGGCCAATCTCCTCACTCATCCCTTGTAAGCCTGCGTCCCTGTCCCATATTGATTCAAATCTTCCAAACTAGCCCCCTATTCCAGCATTCCCCTGCCTCCCTTGTCCAGCTTGACCCAGCATTTGCTACTGGCACTCAGTGTGAGCAGAGCTATGCAACATTCTCAAAATAGAGAAAACCACACCTACTGACAGCAAAGTACACGTCACTTATATACAGTCATAAATCTGAATGTTCTCACTGGTGGGGAACTTAATTTGAAGGGTGAACTTAATTCATTTTCATTTTCAATTCATTTTCATTTCATTCCGGTAATGTGGCCTTTTAACGAGATGCTAATGCATGCAAATGGGGTTCCTGACATTGCCCGGAAGCTCGACCATGAAAGTCGGGAGAATAAAATTTCAAAATGTATCCTGCCATCGGGAAACAGATCCTATGCCTCCCACCAAATTAAGCACCCCCTCTGTACCCCAATAACCCTTTTCAACTAAACAGCTATTTGTTGGTTCATTTCCCATGGCAAGGCCTTGCCGAATCAGAGTTGACCTGCCTGGTTTGAATTTATGAAAAACTTGGCAGTTAACTGTTCAGTGGTGTATTCTCCAACATGGCAACACCTCTGCCAGAATCCATTTGTCGACATATCAGCACCCTCTTCTCATACTGTATAAATTATTCCCTTTGAGATTTGGTATTCTTATGAATCTGGCCTGATGAGTGCAGGTGAGAATCTTCAACAGTATGTCTCTTTTTTTAGTATTTCCATTCTCAATCCCTATGAAAGCCTGGTTTAGGATGCAGTGATGGGTCAGTTACAATCTTTTCAACGTTACATAGAACATGTTTAATTCCTAATAGACATCAATGGACTGTGGAAAGTGATTGAGGAGATCCTTAGATGTCATCAGATTTTGAATAAAAATGCCAAGAATGCAAAGCTGTAAAGTATATTTTGTTTATTAAACAGTCAACAGTAACAAATATTTGAAAATCAATCATGTAATATTCCACATATCACATTAACCATTAAACAAAAAGGAAACATCACTGTTCCATATTTGGTACCAATACAAAGCTATATCAGCTAATTTTCACAAAAGTAAACAAACACACAGTATTACCCCTCACAGATTCCTCAACAGAAACGAAGGATAAGCCTGAGAATGTTATCATGTCCAGAATTTAGGATTGACAGGTCCATTGATGTGTGACTTGTTCCATGTATCATTGCTCATTGGATGGAAGGTGCAGTGATTTCATTTTAAATATTTAAGCTTGGATAAAAAATATGTGACCTTTTGGGTAACCTGTTTTATTGGCTCAGGCACTGTCAATGTCCTATTTCTGTTTTTGTCAGTTGTGTCGGTGATCCATCCACATTGGAACCATGAAATTCTGATCAGTTTGACAGCATTTACTTAATTTGAGTACTGCATAACCTAAAAGATTACCGCTTCACTCAATAAAATATATGTTCCTTTTTTCTCCTGAAGTTTGCAGAAAAAAGCAGCATTGTACTCACTTTTTGGCTAATGCAAGCAAATGAAAGCAAACCTGTTGCAATATATTTATAATAAGTGTACTGTCAATGACATCTAAAAGATTCTTAGTATAGTGAGATGTTATTATTGGAATCCATACTTTTATAAAGCTCCAAATAATTGACCTTTGGTTCTAATTTGGCAGAAACAAAAAAAGATCTATCCACTAGTTTTCCAGTGTTGTACCATTCTTTCTATTTAAAATAAATCTTGTGCATTACACTGTTTATTTTTTAGTGGTTTGTGAAGCATTATCTCACAGTTGGATAGACATGATGAGCTTAAATGTTCATTTGAACTTATCAAAAGCAATACTTCTAATGAACAAACTACCTAAAGAGTTAAATAACTTTAGATTGTTGTTCAGGGATATTTAAGTGACCAACTTCACAGTGTTGTTTGCTTCTCTCTGTTTCCATTTGGATAATATTTAGATAGAATTTGCAAGTAAATGTTTATGATGGAGCTTCCTGCAATAGGAGATCCTATTATGATGTAAAGCCGCATAAGAATTTATATCACACCTTTAGGGCAGCACGGTAGCACAAGTGGATAGCACTGTGACTTCACAGCGCCAGGGTCCCAGGTTCAATTCCCCGCTGGGTCACTGTCTCTGCGGAGTCTGCATGTTCTCCCCGTGTCTGCATGGGTTTCCTCCGGGTGCTCCGGTTTCCTCCCACAGTCCAAAGATGTGCAGATTAGGTGGATTGGCCATGATAAATTGCCCTTAGTGACCAAAAAAGTTGGGAGGGGTTATTGGGTTACGGGGATTAGGGTGGAAGTGAAGGCTTAAGTGGGTCGGTGCAGACTTGATGGGCCGAATGGCCACCTTCTGCACTCTATGTTCTATGTTTTTAAAAAAATATTTTTATTCTCTTCCTTTTTCACATTTTCTCCCGCATTTACACCCATCAACAATAAACAATAATCAACAAGATATGTCAATCCCCATAACAATAACAATGATCCCATCCTCCCACCAACCCCCAAACATCAGCCCGCATGTTTAAATAAACAAATGACAAAAAGGAATCAGGGATTACCCATAGTCACCCTTAATATACACAGCACCACTCCCCCCCACAACCTTCCCACCCATCCCCCCCCAACTAATGTTCGATGTTATCCAGTTCTTGAAAGTGCATAATAAATAGTGCCCATGACTTGTAGAATCCCTCCGAGCTTCCCCTCAGTTCGAACTTAGCCTTTTTAAGGGTCAAGTATTCCAACAGGTCCCCCCGCCATGCCAGGGCACTGGGTGGAGAGGCTGCTGTCCATCCCAGCAGGATCCGCCTTCGGGCGATCAACGAGGCGAAGGCTATGATATCTGCCTCCGCTCCCGTTTCCAACCTTGGCTGGTCCGACACCCCGAATATGGCCTCCCGGGGACCCGGGTCCAGTTTCACATGCACCACCTTGGAAACTACCCTAAACACCTCCTTCCAGTACTCCCCTAGCTTTGGACAGGACCAAAACATATGAACGTGATTAGCGGGCTCGCCCCCGCAACGCTCACACGCATGCTCTACTCCGTCAAAAAATTGGCTCATCCTCGCCCTCGTGAGGTGCGCTCTATATACCACCTTCAGCTGTATCAGCCCCAACCTCGCACATGAGGTGCAGGCATTCACTCTCCGGAGCACCTCACACCAGACCCCCTCCTCTATAACCTCTCCCAGCTCTTCCTCCCACTTTGCTTTGATCCCTTCCAGTGGTGCCTTATCCTCTTCCAAAATAGCTCCGTACACCGCTGACACTGCCCCCTTCTCCAGTCCCCTTGTCGTCAGCACCTCCTCCAGCATTGTGGAGGCCGGTTCCTCTGGGAAGTTCTGTATCTCCTTCCTGGCAAAATCCCGAACCTGCATGTACCTAAACACTTCTCCCTGCTCTAGCCCATACTTCGCTTCCAGCTCCCTCAATCCTGCAAACCGACCCTGAAGAAACAAATCTTTTAGCGTCTTAATCCCCCTTCCTTCCCATTTCCGAAAACTTCCATTCCACCTCCCTGGCTCAAATCTGTGGTCCTCCCGAATCGGCATTTCCCTTGACCCTACCCCGAACCCGAAGTGTTGGCGAAACTGCCTCCAGATTTTCAATGAAGTTATTATTACCGGACTCCCTGAGTATTTCCCCAGAGCCATCGGGAGCGGTGCTGTTGCTAGTGCCTTCAGCCCCGACCCCCTGCACAAACTCTCCTCCATTCTGACCCACTGAGAATCAACCCCTCTGACCCAGCTCCGCACCTTCTCCACATTCGCCGCCCAGTAGTAATACATCAGGTTCAGGAGACCCAAACCCCCTGCCTGCCTTCCCCTCTGTAGCAGCACCTTTCTCACTCTGGCCACCTTCCCTCCCCATATGAATGAGGTAATCCTTCCCTCAATCTCCCTGAAAAAAGACTTTGGCAGGAAAATCGGTCGGCATTGAAAAATAAACAGAAATCGCGGCAACACATTCATTTTAACCGCCTGTACCCGACCCACCAGTGACAGAGGAAGGCCGTCCCACCTTGCCAGATCGGCTTTCACTCTCCCCACCAAACTAGTGATGTTGTACCTGCGAAGCCTCCCCCACTCCCGGGCAACCTGCACCCCAGATACCTAAAATGAGTCCCTGCCCTACGGAATGGCAGCCCCCCAACCCCTGCCCCCACCCCCGGACAAGACAACACAAAATACTCATTGGCCAACGGCTCAATCGCAAGTGCAAACAGCAGGGGGGACATAGGACATCCCTGTCTCGTCCCACGGTGGAGAGAAAAGTATCTCGAACTGATATTGTTTGTGCGGACACTCGCCTTCGGTTCCTTATATAATAGCCTTACCCAGTTCACAAACCTTGGTCCAATCCCAAACCGCTCCAGCACTGCCATCAGGTACCCCCGTTCTACCCGATCAAACGCCTTCTCCAATGCCACAACTACCTCTGTTTCCTTCCCTTCCGCCGGTACCATATCGACATTCAAATCCCTCCTAAAGTTCGAAAACAGCTGCCTCCCTTTTACGAACTCCGTCTGATCCTCCCCTATCACTTCGGGAGGCACTCCTCTAGCCTACCCGCCAGTACCTTCGCCAGCACTTTTGCGTCCACATTCAGAAGTGATATGGGCCGATACGACCCACACTCCGTCGGATCCTTATCTTTTTTTAGCAACAGTGAAATCGATGCCTGCCCCAAGGTTTGCGGCAACACCCCCTTCCCTATCGCCTCCTCAAACATCCCCACCATCAGGGGTGCCAACCTATCCTTACATTATTCATAATATTCCACCGGAAACCCATCCGGCCCTGCCACCTTCCCCGACTGAATCCTCCCAATCGCATCCTTTATCTCCAGCTCCACTATTGCTCCTTCTAATGTAGCCCTGTCCCCCTCCCCTTGCCTCGGGTACTCCAACCCATCTAGAAATTCCTGCATCTCACGGTCTCCCCCGGGTGGCTCTGACTTGAACAACCTCTCATAAAACTTCTCAAAAACATTGTTAATCAGCACTGGAGCCACCACCAACTTCCCTGCCCTATCCCTCACCTGAAAAATTTCCCTTGCCGCTGCCTCCCTCCGGAGCTGACCTGCTAACATACTTATCTCCATGTTCATAAGCTGCACCCCTTGCTCGTCTCAGTTGGCGCACCGCCTTCCTGGTGGACAGTCGGTCGAAACTTGCCTGTAGTTCCTTCCTCTTTTCCAGCTTCGCCGGGTTCCCATCCTCTGCATACCTCCTATCTACCTCCAACATCTCATCTATTACCCTCTGCCGCTCCAACCTCTCCTCTTTATCCACCCTGGCCTTAAACAAAATTACCTCACCCCTCACCACCACCTTTAGAGCCTCCCAGACGACTGCCTTCGACACCTCACCCGTACAATCGAAACCTACATATTCCTTAATTACCTTTTCCATTTTCTCACAGAACACTTGGTTCCCCAAAAGCCCCACATCCAGTTTCCACTCTGGTCCCTGCGCTACCCCCTACTCCAGCACCATATCTGCCCAATGTGGAGCGTGATATGACACTGCAATTGCAGAGTATTCCGACCCCTTGACTCCAGCCAGCAAAGCCTTCCCCACCACAAAAAAGTCGATCCGCGAGTATACCTTATGGACCGCTGAGAAAAACGAGTACTCCCTTTCCCTTGGGTGCAGGAACCTCCAAGGTTCCACCCCTCCCATTTCCACCATTAGCCCAGCCAGTGCCTTCACCCCCCCCTGATGGGACCAGCGAGCGCGGCCGTGGTCTGTCCAACCTTGGCTCCTGCACCAAGTTCCAGTCCCCCCCCACAATCAGCTCATGCGTGTCCAAGTCGGGAATGGCCCCAAACACCTTCCTCGCGAATCCCACATCGTCCCAATTGGGACCATATACACTTAACAGCGCCACTAATCTCCCCTCCAGCGCCCCTGCCACAATCACATATCTACCCCCCTGATCTGCCACCACCTTCTCCATCTGGAAGTGTACCCTTTTGCTGACCAACACCGCGACCGCTCGAGCCCTTCCATCAAATCCGGAGTGAAACACTTGGCTAACCCAACCCTTTTTAAGTCTCACCTGGTCCTTCACCCTCAAGTGAGTCTCCTGCAGCATTGCTACATCGGCTTTCAAACTTTTAAGATGCGCAAGCACCCTTGACCTCTTGACCGGACCTCCTGGCCCTCTCACGTTCCACGTGACTATCCTTACAGGGGGTCTCTCAACCCCCCCCCACCTTTCTTATCCACCATCACCATACCACCGGGCCCTGCCCCATAAACCTGACCCGCCCCTGTCCATTGTTAACATCGAACCCCTTCCCCCCCTCCTAAGAACCCCCCCACAAAAACATCCCCCAACCTCCATCCCTTCCCCTCCTCTCGCTCTCCTCATAGGCCCATTGAAGCCTGCTATCCAGGCTCTAACCTCCGCAGCCCTCCTCTCACCTCACCCCCGTTCACTAACTGACTTTAGTTAGCTCGCGCGGATGGCTCCCCCCGCCAGTCCTCTCGCCCCCTTCCACCCAGTCCCAGAGAAAGAAACACCAAAACAAAGCCAACTATCCAACCCCTACAATTCACTAACATAACATTTAACCGTCGCAACACAGAACGCCATT
Organism: Scyliorhinus torazame; assembly: GCF_047496885.1. Taxonomy (NCBI): domain Eukaryota; kingdom Metazoa; phylum Chordata; class Chondrichthyes; order Carcharhiniformes; family Scyliorhinidae; genus Scyliorhinus; species Scyliorhinus torazame. The sequence goes on along the minus strand of NC_092707.1, from coordinate 141,853,622 downwards.
AACTTGAACTCTGTAACAATGTAAAGTGAAGTAAATTTCAATACAAATCAGTAAAAAGAAAGTTGTAACATTTATGCATTTTCCAGCTGCTCAAACAGAGTCCACAATCTCTCTTCCAGTTCCGCTCTTCACGTCTGTCCCAAACCTTCTGCCCTCACGAACGCCTCAGCCGCCTCCGCTGTCTCAAAATAAAAGCCTTTGGCGTTATATGTTACTCTCAACTTCGCCGGGTACACCACACCAAATCGCACCCCCTTCTTGGACAAAGCCGCCTTCACTCGACCAAATGCCGCTCGTCTTTTTGCCAACTCCACCGTCAAGTCCTGGTAGATCCGAACCGCAGTAACATCCCACAGCATCTCACACTTCTGCTTCGCCCAGCTTAATACTTTCTCCTTCATGCAAAACTTATGGAAGCAGATAATTACTGCCCTTGGCGGCTTGTTCACTTTGGGCTTCAGCCTTAATGACCGATGAGCTCGGTCTAGCTCGTACAGGGTGTGGCTCTCACCCTCCCCCATCAGCTCTGCCAACTTCTTAGCGAAGTATTGCGTTGGCCTTGGGCCCTCTGTCCCTTCGGTCAAGCCCACAATTCTCAAATTGTGCTGCCTTGAGCAGTTTTCCAAGTCTTCCAGCTTTGCTCGGAGTCCTCTGTTAACCTCCACCACCCTCCGCAGCTCGCCCCCCATCGAGGTGACCTGGTCACTGTGTCCTGACACGGCCTCCTCCACATCCTTCATCTTCTCGCCCTGCTCTCTCACCTCGGCCGATGCCTTTGCCACCGCCACCCTCACTGGGCCGATTGCCTCCTCCACCAATGACTTCAACACAACCGCCGTCTCCTTCCTTAAGGCCTCCATGTGCCTCGCAAACTGTTTTTCCAACTCCACCGCCATCACCTCGGTCACCTTCTCCACCGTAAGTAGTGCGGCCCCGCCTTGCAGTTTGGCTTCCGCCATCCTGTCAACACTTTTGCTCGTCTTCTCCTTCAGCGGCGAACCTGTCCTCCTTTCTTCGATGCTGCTCTTCACATCCTTTAGCGGCTTATTGTTTTTTATCTTCTTTTGTTTCTCCTCTCTCCCCCTTCACCCTCCTGTCCTTCATCAATCTGACTTATTCTTTTTTTGAAAAAAAGGGGGGAAAAAAAACTTTTACCAACCTTCCTTAAACCTTCTTTCTTTCTCCTCTGCATTCACCCAGAGCTCCCCTGGGACCAGGCTTCAGCCTTCTTTCTTCCTTCTAGGTGGGAGCCATCCGATATGGAGCACCCTCCCTACATAGTGCCCTGGCCTCGGGCCTGCCGTCTCGGCCTCCTCATAGCTCCGCCCCCGCTGCTCTGACCTCGACGCCGCGCTGGGCCCGGCGCCTCAGCCCCCGGCACCTGACACTCGCGCGGGGTTCTTTGCCGGTTTTGAAACCGGCCCCGCTGGCTGCTCGTGATGGCCCCAAAGGCCGAAGATAGTCGGGGGATGCGTGAAGACTCGGGGATTTCCCCGAAATCGTCGCGAATCGCGGCCACCGGCAGGAGCTCTTGTTGCTGCGGCCGCCCTGCTCGCCCACGCCACCGGAAGTCCCTCTATGTTCTATGTTATGCTACAGTAATTTTTGAAATCTATCCCAATCTTTTGGGGGGAATGACCAGCTTTGTCGGTTAGGAGCAATAAAATATTATTTCAAATTTGTGACCCATTGTGATATCGGATTTTGACTATAGCACTCTGTGGGCGGCATGGTGGCACAGTGGTTGGCACTGTTGCTTCACAGTGCCGGGGTCCCAGGTTCGATTCCCGGCTTGGGTCACTGTCTGTGGGGTTCTCCCCGTGTCTGCGTGGGTTTCCTCCAAGTGCTCCGGTTTCCTCCCACAAATCCTGAAAGACTTGGGGTGGGATTCTTTCAGCCCGGGGCTGGGCCGGAGAATCCCTGTGACCGGCGCAAATCGCACCACGCAATTGGTGTTGACGTGATTGGCGCGGCACCGGTTGGGGGCCGCTCTATGCGGCCCCACCTCGCCGATTCTCGGCCCGGGATGGGCCGAGCGGCCATCGTAAAAAACCCGAGTCTCGCCGGCGCCGTTCACACCTGCTCTCAGCCGATGGGACCTCGGCGTTGAAGGGTCCGGGGGCGGCCTGTGGGGGGAGAGGGGGGGTCCGACCCGGGGGGGGCCTCCGATGTGGCTTGGCCCGCGATCGGGGCCCACCTATCGGCAGGCCGGCCTCTCTGGCTGGGGGCCTCGTTTCTTCCACGCCGGCCCCTGTAGCCCTGCGCCATGTTGCGTCAGGGCCAGCGTGTTGAAGGGAGCCACTGCGCATGCGCGCATTTGCACCAGTGCCACTGCGCATGCGCGGACCCCGTGGCGCCCAGTTCATGCCAGGATCAGCAGCTGGAGGGGCGTGGTCACTCCAGTGCCGTACTGGCCCCCTGTAGGGGCCAGAATTGCTGATCCTGAGGCCGTGTTGACGCTGTCGAGAAACGGGACGGAGTTTCTGACGGCGGCAACACTTAACCTCAGGATCACAGAATCCCGCCCAAGCTGTTAGGTAATTTGGACATTCTGAATTCTCTCTCTGTGTACGCGAACAGGCACCGGAATGTGGCGACTAGGGGCTTTTCACAGTAACGTCATTGCAGTGTTAATGTAAGCCTACGAGTGGGGATAAAGATTATTGTTATTATTATTATCAACAGTGTTATTCTCCACCCAGGAGCTGCAGTTGTGCAGGTCCTCCTACACAGCCCAATTTCATTGGAATCAAATCCTGGCATCCACATATTCCAATATCGTTCAAGGTGCAGTTGAACATCCTTGACTTCCAGCGTATTCGACCCGCGGTGATGTGCCAGTTACATGGAGCACTCACCACATCAGCGACAAAAGCATCAGCATCTGCAAAAGCATTTCTTCAACAGCATTAGCAGGTGGCCAATTCGGAACAACGTCGCACACCAGGTGGCACAGTGGCACAATGGTTAGCACTGCTGCCTCACAGCTCCAGCGGCCCAGGTTCAATTCTGGCCTCGGGTGACTGTCTGTGTGGAGTTTGCACTTCCTCCCCGTGTCTGCGTGGGTTTCCTCTGGGTGCTCCTCCCACAGTCCAAAGATTGTGCAGGTTAGGTGGATTGGCCATGCTAAATTGCCCCTCAGCGCCCAAAAGGATAGGTAGCGTTACTGGATTACAGGGTCAGGGTGGAGGCTTGGTTTTAGGTGAGGTGCTCTTTCCAAGGGCCGGTGCAGACTCAGTGGGCTGAATGGCTTCCTTCTGCAATGTAAATTCTATGATTCTATGATACAACATCTTCTTTCTTCAAACCGGATTGCTTTCTGGACTCATATGTCCGCCTGAGCCCAGTGTTCCAGGACCCAGGTATCTTAGAAAACATTGTCCTTCTTTCTGGTTGCAGAAAAAGAAGCAAACAGCAACAGCAGCCTCCAGGCATCTGCAGCCACCAGCAGGAGCAGCAGCAAACACAACCTGCAGCTGTGTGAAGCTCAATCTTCTGGCAATAATAGTTGGGAGATATGTAAAATAGCTACTAATTGTTTATCACACACAAAGTCAAAATTAACAACATGACCATTAAGAGTATTTCACTTGGGTTTAGGATTCAGGGACATCTTCAGCTGTCCAACTAATTGCATCAACCGTCAGTGATGTGAAGTTGCTCCTGGCAACAGAAAAAATATGAAGGGATCAATGCAAATATGGCTGACTGGAGTGCAGTTCCAGGCCAATCAAGAAATTGTCAAAAAACGAAACAGTGCTGGCCTCAGTCAGAGGCTCTTGTCAACCACTTAGAACATATCCTGCAGTCAACACTGCTTCGTAATCCTCAAGAGTGCATTTTTACATTCTCACGCCTGCTGCATGTCAACAATGGAGGAAGCCAAGAACAAACAAATCGGAAGGAGTCTGCATGAGAGATTTGAAGAAAAGCAGCAAGAAACAGAACAGAAAGGAAGAGAACGGGGGGCATTGGGCTCGAAATTGCGAAGTTGCTGGGTTGGGGGTGGGGTTTCAAAATCAAGGTCCAGATATTTTCCCTCCTTGGTTGGGTGTGCAAAGTGGGAGAATTCCCAGCTCTGCGAACTTAAGGTGGCTGCCCGCAGGTCGAGCTTACATTCAAGGGGGCTGGGGAGTACAGGCCGGATGGGTAGCTGGACCTGCCACCCTGGAACAAATGCAGAGGCTACTGGGTTGGAATCAGCTTGTGCGGAAGGCCAGCTCTGTGCTCTGGAACTCTGTTGAAATAGATGTATAAGAATAAAACCCAAAAAAATCCCTTCAGACCTCACTCCCCCTCTCATCTTCATGAACATCCGATGCTCCATCCATGCCAACCCTCCTATGCTCCATCCATACCAACCTATGCCACCTGATGACACCCCCTCCATGGACCCTCATAGCCCTATGCCAACCTTTGCCTCTCTACAGGCCCACAGTCTCCATATAACCCCCATGCTATCCTATATCCACATGGTTCTTTATAGCTCCTATGCCAATTTAGTACCAACTCATGCCCCCAACCAAATACCCTTTGTGCGGAACCATGCCTAACCCTCGAGTAAGCTTTGACAGCCTGCGAGTTCTTTGACAGTTGTGACAGCTTGACAGTTCTTTGACCGGTTACCAGTTCCTGGACAGTTCAAGAGGCTCTCAGTAGTAGCAAATATCAGGGCCTTCTTTCACTTGTTCTTTAAGGCCTGATGTTGCGGTAGAGACCTGATTATTCTGGTATTGACCTGTGTCTCAAACACTGATTGGAGGAGGAGGAGGAGGAGGAGGAAGCAATGTTTTCCAACTTTTCATATTGCCATGGCATCTGTGGATCAGCCAAAGGTTAATTGAGCTACCACCAGAAATCTCATCCTTCTCATCCCTCTTTGATCCAATGGGATTTAAGTCTGCTGAGCACAAGATTGGCTTCCATTCTGACCCTGCCCACAGACCCCAGAGAAGGTTGTTTTTTGTTGCTTTTGTTTGAGTTGTTTAGGATGTATTCTCTAATATTTCTGTTTCTTTTGGCATAGGTGCTTTATCAGGACCTTGCAGATTTAATATTGTCATCATGCTGATATAACAACTAATTATTTAATTGTTGGTCCATATCGCAATCAGGTACAGTACATGAATTTTGTCACGATCATGTAAATTTGTAACATCTTGGTAATATTCTCAATAGTTCAGCCCCAGCATATCTTCCATGTCACTCAGCATCTTTCTCTGTCCTTCTTCCTGTTCCAAATTCCACACCTCAAACTCCAGACAGTTTCCGTCCCTCAGTCCAGCATAACTCTTTTTAACAATACACAACAAATAGTCAACAAATCCTTTGACTTCTACCCTTTGTCACTCACTGTCTATGATATGCATGTATTGTCAACTATTTACTGTGCTTATTTTGTGTAATCAACAACGGTAACAAAACTGCATACTACTCACATACAAATGTCAAATGTCTTCTTAGAATCCCTACTGTGCAAAAGGAGGCCTCCACCCTATCCCCATAATCCATTAACCCCCTAATCTTTTGGACCCTAAGGGGCAATTTAGCATGGTCAATCCACCTAACCTGCACATCTTTGGGTTGTGGGAGGAAACTGGAGCACCTGAAGGAAATCCACGCAGACACAGCGAGAAAGTACAAACTCCACAAAGACAGTCACCTGAGGACGGAATTGAACCTGGGTCCTTGGAGCTGTGAGGCAGTAGTGCTAACCACCGGGTTGCACCCCCCCATTCCCCCCCCCCCCCACTGCTACCTTGCCTTGCTACTTTGATCAAACGTAATGCTTCAATCACCGCTTCTGTTCATTATCTCTGTGCTAAAGAAGTCTCTGTCCCCTGCTGTTGAATCAGACTCGATAAAAGGAGTCGCATGAATGATTTCCAGAAAATAACAACTGCCCTCAAAACGCAATCCTGAATGTTAGTGGCTCCAGCGTCCCCTGAACAGCTGTTGCTTAATGTCTGACTTTACATTTCATTGATGCACTTGGTTGTTTCCTCTTGACCATATTATTAACACCACTTTCAATGCTTTTGTTAAGTGTAAATATCTGAACTGTACCAGCTGAGATTATTCAAACTGATTGAACATAAATTGGACTTTGCTTTGTATATCAACTTGAGTTAGGGGAAGGGGTGCAGATTGCTTGATCGATACGTGCAGCTAGTCAGCCCTTTCGTATTTGGGAGTTCAGAAGCTTTAACATGTCCTTATTTGCAAATGCATTTGCATATTTGTAGAAGAGGTTTTCTGTAGATTCAAGAGTATTTGTTAGAGCCTTCTCTCATAATTGTAACTTTCTTGCCTGTAGCTTTAGACCCAATCTGTCTTGTCTTGAGCTTGTCTTGGGCAGCATGGTGGCACCGTGGTTAGCATTGCTGCCTTACAGCTCCAGGGTCCCGGGTTCAATTCCAGCCTCAGGTGACTGTGTGGAGTTTGCACTTTCTCCCTGTACCTGGGTGGGTTTCCTCCGGTCTCCTCCCACAGTCCAAAGATGTGCAGGTTAGGTGGATGGGCCATTATAAATTGCCGCTTAGTGTCCAAAAGGTTAGGTGGGGTTACAGGGTTAGGGTGGGGGCATGGGCTTAAGTAGGGTTCTCTTTCCAAGGGCTGGTGCAGACTCGATGGGCCGAATGGCACTGTAAATTCTATGATGATTCCAGATTGGCACGGTACCAAAAGTCGCGCTCCAGTGCCTTCAGACCTGTGGCAACTAAAAGAAATAAAGAACTGCATTTATAAAGTATGTTTCACAGCCATCGTCTCAAAGTACTTTCCAGCCAATGAAATAGTTTTGAAGTGTAGTTACTGTTGTAATGTAGGAAGGACAGCAACCAATTTGTACACAGCAAGCTCCCACAAACAGCAATGTGACAACAACCAATTTGATTGAGAGATAAATATTATTCAGAGGACACCGGTGTTAACTTCCCTGTTCTTCAAAATAGTTCCATGTGGTCATTTACATCCATTTGGGCATCTCATCTGAAGTACAGCACTTGCAACAATGCAGTGCAGCCTCAGTACTCCATTGGAGTGTTTGCCTTGATTCAGACAGGTGTTTCATCCAATTAGTCCCACTCCCCTCTTAAATCATTGTCCTCTAAATGTTCCTGTTCAATCATTCATCCAAATCTGCCTTGAAATTTATGATTGGGTCGGCTTCCACCACCCTTTCAGGCATTAAACTCCGGATTACTAACAATTCGCTGTGTAAAAATAATTCTTCTCCGAGGTCACAACTAAAGTATTGCATCCAGTTCTGGTTGCCGCTTTAGGAAGGTTGGGATATCCTTGGGAGGGTACAGAGATTTACTAGAATGGGATGAAGAATTTTAGCCGGTAGCTTCAGTTGGGGAAGCTGAGGCCGTTCTCATTGGAGTACAGGAGATTGATGGGAGATTTGATCAAGGTTGTGATGTCACAAGGGGCAGGGGATGGTGATAGGCAGGGTGGAGTTCAGTAGCTCACACAGTTGTCCAAATACCAAAAACTGTTTATTTAAAGGCCAGATACTCAGCAAAACAGAAAAGCAAAAAAATAAACAGAGCCTAACTTTACACACACCATTCCTATTTAAATCTGGATGGTTAATCCGTTTCCCAGTGAAAAGACAACACAGTAGTTAGATTACCAGTGTGCATTCTCATATTGGCCAGAGTTCAATCCAAATCAGGGTTTTCATAGAGTCCGAGGTCAGCAACAAACTCACAGTATGCACATATCAAATTCTTCACTCTCCACGACCCCTTCCTTACATTTACCAAGTTAGTTTCCCCTCTAGCAGGACTCCGTACTCTGCTTATTTTATTTTTAGATAAATTTAGAGTACCCAATTCATTTGTTTTCCAATTAAGGGACAATTTAGCATGGCCAATTCACCTACCCTGCACATCTTTGGGTTGTGAGGGCGAAACCCACGCAAACACGGGGGGAATGTGCAAACGCCACACGGACAGTGACCCAGGGCTGGGATCGAACCTGGGACCTCGGCGCCAGGAGGCAGCAATGCTGACCACTGCCCGACCGTGCTGCCCTTATCGTGAGTGCTCTGCTCATATAGTCTAGCAAAGCTGCACTGCCGACCCTGATTGCACTGATTCCTGATAGGCTTTTTTTCTCCAGCCAGCCTGCCATGTGACTTCTGGATTCACTTCCTGTGGTCATCTTGGTAAAGGGACAAACTCTGTCAAGAAACTGGAGAATCTTATGAGAAAATTACCATCCTTCAAGCAGACAGCCACATGACAGCTTTCAGTAAGGCAGACAAAGAAAGGTTCTTCCCATCAGCTGATGGTACAAGGACTAAGGGACATATTTTTTAGAATCTTGGGTAAGAGGTGCAGGGGGAATGTGAGGAAGAGTAGTGGACGGTAATGGCCTTGAATTTGCTGCCCAACAAGATGGTGGACATGGAGATGAACTATGATTTCAATCGAGAATTGGATGGGCAATTGAGGAAAATAAACTTATTAGCATATATCAGAGGAATGGGACTGAGTGGATCGCTCCGCAGAAAGATGGCACAAACACAATGGGCTGAATGGCCTACTTTTGTGCCAAAATCACTTTATGACTCCCCGATTCATCTTACCTCTGGTCCTTTTGCAAATTGCCTGTTATTTTGCACTGATTATTTTAATAATTATATGATACAGGGGCTGTTTAGCACAGGGTTAAATCGCTGGCTTTGAAAGCAGACCAAGGCAGCCCAGCAGCACGGTTCGATTCCCGTAACAGCCTCCCCGAACAGGCGCCGGAATGTGGCGACTAGGGGCTTTTCACAGTAACTTCATTTGAAGCCTACTTGTGACAATAAGCGATTTTCATTTCATTTTTCATTTCATACAGGAAGCCCTGTTAGCTGAGTTTAAGGTTGTGTTTCCTTTTTCCAAAGTATTCCATTCCCTTTTGTTTTACATTTAACGGATAGCAGACTAGCTTTCTAGATACCATTGATAGATAGGGCACTGAGAGACACAAAATACCAAAGGTTACTTTTTTCCACATGAGGACCTGATTCCTGTTACATATAATGGAGATAAGAAGTGATGACAGGATAAAACTATGTGAACATCCATTGGATTTTAATCACATTTGGGTTGACGATGAGGCCATTGTATATTTAACTTGACAGGTTACATGATAAAAGTTGCACTGGGATGAAGATTAACTTTCATTGGTGTGATGCTGTGCCACTGTGATTTTACAATCACAATGACAGGGAGCACAGTAATGATACAGTAACTGCTTTTCAAGACTCACATCCTGCCCAAGGGGATTTCCTACTGTGTTACTATGGACCTTTCTCGAAAGCCATTAAGCACAGCAGCAATAACACCACTTTCACTTTGTGCGACTTCAAGGATTTTGTTTACTAATGCAGGGATGTGTTGTATATTTAATGGACTTGCCATGTACCTTTAGTGTACCAATGTTCCTTTAGTGCTCTGGATACATTATACAGATAAGGTTGGTTCATCCCGACAACAGCACAGCAAAGAGTAAGTCTCAGCATATTTCATAGAGCTGAGACTATTTTACCCGCTGTTAAGGTATAAATGGAAACTCGGACAGCTGAGTGCTGGACTTGAACTGGAGATGAAGTGTAGCCCCCTTCATTAGTGAACTACTTTACAATTAGAAGACTGATAAAAAGTTATGCTGAAGATGAGACGCTCTGGATGGTTCAAAGTGTAATTGCATTGCATGCCCTGTCGCTTTTCAATAGCTCCTTTCATGGCCTCAGAACATCCCAAAGCACTAACAGCCAATGAAGAACTTTTGAAGTGCTGTCACTTTTGTGACGTAGGAAAACAAATCAGTTAACTTGCACACAGCAAGCTCCCACAAACAGCAGTGAGATAAACGATCTGGGGCACGATGCACCAGAACAATTTCGAGTCCGATTCCGGGTGCGTTTGGCGGTGTGTTTCATGGCGGCTGCAGTGCTGAAATTGACACCACTATTCAACAGCATTTAAGGTATTTTAAGGCACTTAAGCCATTTTTTGGGGCTTTGGGGAGGTTCTCCCCAACGAGGCCGCACTTAGAAGGTTTTCCTGCACTGGGGCGCTGAGCTCGTCAGCAAGACTGGCTCCTCACGGTTCAGGGTGCTATTATTAAAGCAGCCCCTATCTGTACATGTGCCCCTCCCCCTTTCAGGATCCCCCCTCACTTTCAGGACCCCACACCCCTGCAGCCCCCAAACCTTTCTCTGGACCCCTCAAGCCCCCTCCCCCACCTCCCCTTTCATGGACATAGCCACACAGGCCCTGGCTCTTGACAGTGCCAACCTGGCACCTGGGCACCTTGGCACTGCCAGCCTGGCACCCTGGTGCTCCCAACTTGTTACCCTGACAGTGCCTGGTTGGCACTGCCAAAGTGCCAGGCTAGCAGTGTCAAGGTGCTCGGGTACCAGGGGGAGTGCCAGAATCATAGAATTTACAGTGCAGAAGGAGGCCATTCGGCCCATCGAGTTTGCACCGGCTCTTGGAAAGAGCACCCTGCCCATGCCCACACCTCCACCCTATCCCCATTACCCAGTAACCCCACCCAACACTAAGGGCAATTTTGAACACTAAGGACAATTTACCATGGCCAATCCACCTAACCCGCACATCTTTGGACTGTGGGAGGAAACCGGTGCACCCGGAGGAAACACACGTACACGGGGAGAACGTGCAAACTCCGCACAGACAGAGACCCAAGCCGGGAATCGAACCTGGGACCCTGGAGCTGTGAAACAATTGTGCTGACCACAATGCTACCGTGCTGCCCCGCCCTGTCCCCGACAACCCGGGGGCTCTCATCGCCTACAGGAGCCTCGCGAGGTGCTGTCATGCCTGGTCAACGTTTGTGGAAACTAGTGCTAAATGGCGCCCTGTCAAGGTCTTGCAGGTGCAGCTATTGATGCCCAGGCGTCAGGTGAAAGCGGTGTCATTAGACTATTTTAAATATCATTATATGGATCACGCCCAATGATAGCGTAATGCAGATCGCACCGGTTGGAGTGAGCTGAGTGACTTGCACAACTTTTGCGCCCAGCGCGGAGCCCAATTTGGGGGTCTCACTGGGTGCAGTACAGTGATTGAATCCCGTCCATCTGCACAAGGACATTTGGACAACAATGAAAGCATTGCTCCACATAAGACACTATGTTCAAGGATATGATAAGGAAAGAAGAGGTAAATAAATATCCTTTAAGAGCCATTTGTTGCAGTTCCCTGTTTTGCATGTTCTCCAGGCTTGTATGCAGAGAATAACCGTCCTGATAAGCTGAATGGTCTGTTCCTGTGAGTTAAAGTTAGATGTAAATCACTGCCATTCCAAGACCAGAACACTGGAAACTTAACGGGCTTTGTCAGCTTTTCAGGATGTTTTTGAACTGAAATGAAAATGAAATGAAAATCGCTTATTGTCACAAGTAGGCTTCAAATGAAGTTACTGTGAAAAGCCCCTAGTCGCCACATTCCGGCGCCTGTTCGGGGAGGCTGGTACGCCCTCAACTGGATCAGCAATTCAACACTCCAAAGATCTGCCCTCCAATGCTGCCTTAATAGCTACTTGAGAAAAGGTCTTCTTCTTATGGGAGTTCCTCGGGATCGAGGATGACGTGTTTCCACTCCGCTTTGATGGGTTCTGAGTTGGTCGGTCAGTCTAAAGCGCGATCTGCAAGCTCTGCCACTGCACTTTAAGGTTGGAGCAGATGAGGTGTTGGGAAGTTTGTGCATTCTCTCTGACACCTTAACTTGGCCTCTGCCTGCTCGCGGCAAAGTCTCTCAATGTGTTCCGTGCCTCTTATAGAATTTTCATAGAATTTACAGTGCAGAAGGAGGCCATTCGGCCCATCGAGTCTGCACCGGCTCTTGGAAGAGCACCCTATCCGAGGTCCACACCTCCACCCTAGCCCCATAACCCAGTAACCCCACCCAACACTAATGGCAATTTTGGACACTAAGGGCAATTTATCATGGCCAATCCACCTAACCTGCACATCTTTGGACTGTGGGAGGAAACCGGAGCACCCGGAGGAAACCCACGCACACACGGGGAGGATGTGCAGACTCCGCACAGACAGTGACCCAAGCCGGAATCGAACCTGGGACCCTGGAGCTGTGAAGCAATTGGGCTATCCACAAGGCTACCGTGCTGCCCACGGTATGAAAGAACGCACTTCTTTCATTTTGGGTGGCCACAAACCAGGGTCTCCCAAGAGGCAACAGGGATGTTTGTCCTGTCAGGGATCAGAGAATCATCAAAGAATCAGAGGATAATACAGCACAGAAGAGGCCCTTCACCCATCGAGTCTGCACCGACACATGAAGAACACCTGACCTGCCTCCTAATCCCATTTTCCAGCACTTGGCCCATAGCCTTGAATGTTATGACGTGCCAAGTGCCCATTCAGGTACCTTTTAAAGAATTCGAGGCAACCCGCCTCTAGCAACTTCCCAGGCAGTGAGGACATCCCTAAAGTATTTTCATTGCCCACTTGGAAGTCTCCTGCTGTGAGTATAGTAATTGCATGGAGGTGAGTTCATCAAGGACAGGGAGGCAGTCAGTGCTTGCTGGAGAGAACATTTTTGTGGAATTCCTCAACCAAGATTCTGTCTTCACCTTGAGCTTCCTCAACTCCATTCCTTAATGCTCTGTCCAGCTCAGTTTTGGTGTGTGTGATATTGGGGCAGCACGGTAGCATAGTGGTTAGCACAGTTGCTTCACAGCTCCAGGGTCCCAGGTTCGATTCCCGGCTTGGGTCACTGTCCGTGTGGAGTCTGCATGTTCTCCCCACGTCTGCGTGGGTTTTCTCTGGGTGCTCCAGTTTCCTCCCACAGTCCAAAGATGTGCAATTTAGATGGATTGGCCATGCTAAATTGCCCTTAGTGTCCAAAAAAGGTGAGGTTGGGTTACTGGGTTACAGGGATAGGGTGGAGACATGGGCTTAAGTGGGGTGCTCCTTCCAAGAGCCGCTGCAGACTCGATGGGCTAAATGGCCTCCTTCTGCCCTGTGAATTCTATGAATTCTATATGTGCAGTAACACAAATTACTGCAATGTGCTCTTTGTGAAGCTATTCCACCTTTCAAGTAACATTTTGTATATATGTTACAGTGCTGTCATACATCAAATTCAATTTGGAAAAGTAGCACCTTCAAACGGCGCTAACAGGTTCGCTCTAAACAACAAATCATTTTAGTCTGATGTTCTCAACCTTTCATCTCTTTGTCATTCCTCTTTACAGAGTTTGCCAATAACATATGTTCATAATGCCTGCCTTTTGAACTTTGGAGGGCTTGCAGTGGATTAAACAATCCCGATCACAGATAACCAATAATGGCACACTTAAGACATACCCTGAACAAAAATACCAGTTGCCAAGTGCAAGGGAAGCATTATTCCAATTAACATTGTATGCAATTTGTCAGTTTACTGATTCTTTGTGATTGTTTCTGACTGTTCTTGTATATCCATCCGCTTTTTCAAATCTTTTCTAATGTGTGTATGTCTCTCTGAATAAACTGCTGCTCTCTTTAACAAGTAATTCCCTGATGTTGCCTTTCTGAAACTAGTATATGGTCATCTGTGCACTATCATTTATTTATCTATTTAAAGTGTGCGTGTCGTCACAGAGCCAAGCGATAGCCTTGTCACTGGCTAGATGGAGCTCTTTAAGCCCTCCTTCAAGTTTAGCCAGACCCTCCACAACAATGTGAGTCATGGTTGGGACTGCACCATGGCTACAGCCTGCTGACACTGTTTTGGTAACACTGCTGATGCTAGGTGGCTGCCCAGAGGCTTTGGCAGTCCGGAAACGGTTTACAAGGGCCTAATTTCACTGTGGGAGATGAAAGCCGGGTTGACAAGTAGCAGGGTCTATGATGAGAGAATGATTTCTGTTGAATATTTTCTCCTACCAATCCTCCTGCCATAGGTCCCCATTTGTTAAATATGGGATGGCATAAGGGAAGGCATACTGCTAGTGTGTTGAGGTGATCAGTGAAAAAGGGTAGGCTTGGGTTGGAGTAGACTTTCTCCAGTAGTGTGACTGATTAACCTCCTGATGTAGGGGCTTTGGTGGGGAGGGGAGATGGGGGGAAGGGGGGGTTGCAATGTTGCTCAAAACTGGGAACCAGGGGAGCTGAGTTGGTTAAAGAGAATACACACACACAAGAATTAGAAGTAGGAGTAGGCCACGTGGCCCTTCAAGCTTGCTCTGCCAGAGATTCGCCGATGTAATGTCCCGGGTACTGAAAACAGGGGTGGTGATTGTGGTGTTGGGTGTTCTAACACACAGAAGAGCCAACACAGTTGCATATGGTACAACACTTGTTTATTTAAACTCACTATTTACAACTTGGTCTTTGCACTCTGCACGTGGGGGGCTCCCTGCTTGTGGTGTTTCAACAGCTCTTTCATGCTTCCTTCTCCCCAGACCTACTGACCTCCAGGTGTCGTGCTCGTGCTTTTTATGTGGTTGGTGTTCTTGTCTGTGATTGGTTGTGGTGTTGTGTGCTCTGATTTGCCTGTTAGTGTGTCCATCATGATGTGTGTGTTTGAATATCATGACATCCCCCCTTTTTTACAAAGATATGTGCCTACGTGGTAATAAATATGATCGTGACGTGAGTGCATCTAAGAGTGTGTGTGTGTCGTGTGCAGCATGTGTCTATGACGGAACTATGTACATGGGGCGATGTCGAGTGCGTCACATGAATCCAGTTGTACCATAACATAACAGAAATGCGAACGAGAGAAGAAGAAAAAAAATTTTGAACAGTTGTCCAGTCAGACGACATCTGGAACGATAAACAACAACAGGTTATCATGTAAAATTGTCCAACTTATTAAACATATGAACTGTATTATAAGTCCATTCTAATGGGTTTGCGACGAATTCGGGTTGACCGCCTTAAGGGTGGATCAAGAACCACCGGCTGCTGTGCAGGCATGGCCATGGGTGGCGATGGAAAGGGCGTGATGTGCGGCAGCTCCACAAAGTCATCCTCGGAAGCCTGTTGAGGATCTGGCGTGTTGTGTGGCTGTGAACGTGGAAGTCGGCGAAGGGCGCGCCGATTGCGGCGACGCACGGAACCATCCGGCATGCGAACCAGGAACGAGCGGGGAGCCACTTGTCGGAGGACTTCGGCCGGTGCTGACCAGCCACCATACGGTTGATGGACGCGTACTTTGTCTCCGGAGGACAGGGGGGGGCAGGTCCGTCGCTCGTGTGTCGTACCGACCTTTCTGGCGATCACGCTGCAGTTGCATGTCCCGAAGAACCGCCTCATGGTCTGTTGTCGGTGCCAGGACGGAAGGTACCGTCGTCCTGAGGGAGCGACCCATTAGTAGCTGCGCTGGCGAGAGGCCCGTGGATAACGGGGCCGATCGATAGGCCAGCAAGGCAAGGTTAAAGTCCGATCCGGCATCAGCCGCCTTGCACAGGAGCCGCTTTGCGATGTGGACACCCTTTTCAGCCTTCCCGTTCGATTGTGGATGCAGAGGGCTGGATGTCACATGAGTGAAACCATATGCTGCGGCAAAGGACGACCATTCACGGCTGGCAAAACAAGGTCCATTGTCTGACATGACAGTCCTTGGAATGCCATGGCGAGCAAACGTTTCCTTGCAGGCCCCAATGACTGCGGACGACGTCAGATCATGGAGAGGCATGACTTCCGGGTAGTTTGAGAAGTAGTCTATAATAACAATGTAATCTCTGCCGAGCGCGTGAAATAGGTCAACACCCACCTTCGCCCAGGGGGACGTCACCATCTCGTGTGGTAGAAGTGTTTCCGGAGGTTGCGCCGGCTGAAACCTCTGACAGGTTGTGCAGTTGAGCACCATGTTGGCTATGTCTTCATTAATACCCGGCCAATATACCGCCGCCCGGGCCCTTCGTCTGCATTTTTCGACACCCAAGTGGCCTTCGTGTAGTTGACGAAGAATCATCTGGCGCACACTGTGTGGAATGACGATCCTATGCGATTTCATAAGGACCCCGTCTATATTGGTGAGATCATCTCGCACATTGTAAAACTGGGGGCACTGCCCTTTTAGCCACCCTTCCGTCATGTGGCGCATCACTCGCTGCAGCAGAGGGTCAGTCGCCGTCTCTGCGCGTATGTGGGCCAGACAAGGATCATCAGCTGGCATATTTGCTGCTGTCAGAGTCACGTGTGCCTCAATTTGACGCACGAACCCCTCCGCATCTGGTGGTGTGCTCACTGCTCGGGAAAGAGTGTCCGCCACTATGAGTTCCTTCCCCGGAGTGTAGATCAGTTCAAAATCGTACCTCCTGAGTTTGAGTAAGATGCGCTGGAGGCGAGGAGTCATGTCGTTCAGGTCTTTGTTAATGATGTTGACCAGGGGGCGGTGGTCAGTTTCGACCGTGAATCGTGGCAGGCCATACACATAGTCGTGGAACTTGTCCAGTCCAGTTAACAAGCCCAGGCATTCTTTTTCGATTTGCGCGTAGCGCTGTTCGGTAGGGGTCATGGCTCGTGAGGCATACGCAACCGGGGCCCATGATGACGTGCTGTCTTTTTGCAGGAGTACCGCTCCAATACCAGATTGGCTGGCGTCTGTTGAGATCTTTGTAGGGCGAGTCGCGTCAAAGAAGGCCAGCACTGGTGCCGTGACCAGTTTGTGCTTGAGCTCCTCCCATTCCTGCTGATGCGACTGGTGCCAGTTGAATTCCGTCGATTTTTTTACGAGATGGCGCATGTTTGTTGTATGAGAAGCCAGGTTGGGAATGAACTTCCCAAGGAAGTTGACCATGCCCAGGAATCTTAAGACAGCCTTCTTGTCAGCCGGTCGTGGCATGGCTGTGATGGCGCTAACCTTGTCTGCATCGGGACGGACCCCGGACCTTGAGATGTGGTCCCCGAGGAATTTCAGCTCCGTCTGGCCGAAAGCACACTTCGCACGGTTGAGACGCAGGCCATTTTGCCGTATGCGGGTGAAGACACGTCGAAGACGATGCATGTGTTCCTGCGGAGTGGTGGACCAAATGATGATATCGTCCACATATACACGTACCCCTTCGATGCCTTCCATCATCTGCTCCATAATGCGGTGGAATACTTCAGATGCCGAAATGATGCCGAATGGCATCCGGTTGTAGCAGAATCTGCCAAAAGGGGTGTTGAATGTGCATAGTCTTCGGCTGGCCGGGTCCAGTTGGATCTGCCAGAATCCTTTGGACGCATCCAATTTAGTGAATATGTTGGCTCGCGCCATCTCGCTGGTGAGGTCTTCTCGTTTTGGGATGGGATAGTGTTCCCGCATGATGTTGTTGTTCAGATCTTTTGGATCTATACATATACGGAGCTCGCCAGAGGGCTTCTTTACACAGACCATGGAGCTGACCCATGGCGTGGGCTCCGTGACCTTGGATAGGACCCCTTGGTCCTGAAGAATCTGCAGTTGTGCCTTGAGGCGGTCTTTGAGAGGCGCAGGAACCCTGCGAGGTGCGTGAACGACAGGGATGGCGTCCGGTCTGAGTCGAATCTTGTACGTGTGTGGCAATGTCCCCATGCCTTCAAAAACCTCCTGGTTGTGAGCGAGGAGGGAATGGAGATTCGCGTGGAACTCAGCATCCGGGAAGTCGGATATCTCATCTGGAGAGAGAGACATGATGCGCTGTACCAGGTGAAGGACCTTACACGCTTGTGCGCCCAGTAACGAGTCCTTTGATGAGCCCACAACTTCGAAGGGGAGTGTGGCCGTGTACCCCTTGTGAGTCACCTGTAGCTGGCAAGATCCTACGGACGGGATAACGTTCCCGTTATAGTCAACCATCTTAAGCCGGGATGGTGTGATGAGTGGTTTGACCTTCATGGCCTGGACTGCAGAGTAAGCAATCAGGTTGGCGGATGCGCCGGTGTCCAGACGGAAGGCGACGCGCGATCGGTTGACCGTCAGGGTGGCACACCACTCATCGTCTGGATTGATGGCATTGACCTTGTTGACATCAATGACGGCAACTCTGAAGTCATCCTGGTCATCTGCATCACTTAACTGGAAGTCTTGATGCGTGGGCTGGACGGTCCTGACTCGTGTGCGAGGTTGTCGAGGATGCGCCGGATCCATGGGTTGAGCCGCACGACAGCGGGCTGCGTAGTGGCCTATCATGGCACATCTGTTGCACTGTTGGTATTTTGCAGGACATTGCCCTTTTAAGTGTAGACCTCCACACTTGCTGCACGTCATGACGTCACGGCGTTCGTTGCGCCACTGCGCATGCGCAGTGCGATCTTGCGGTGGGCGCGCCTGCGCAGTGCGTCCCTCGTTGTGGCCGTTATTCTTGGCGCGCACCTGCGCGGGAGACCGCGAAAAGCGCGGGAAGCGGCCGCTGTCGTCCGGGCCGTGGGGCGGGAAGAAATCGACGGCCTGGATGCGTTCAACGTCGTGGGCGGCCTGGCTTGCCGATTCGACGGCTGGGGACCCCCTCCGTGCCAACTCGGACGCCTGAAATCGGGCAAAACGGCAGGTCGCATTTTCATGGAGGACACAGGCTTCCACAGCAGACGCTAAGGTAAGGCTCTTTATTTTAAGAAGCTGCTGGCGTAGGCCACTGGAGGCAACGCCAAAAACAATCTGGTCCCTGATCATGGACTCTGTGGTGGTGCCGTAACCGCAGGACTGCGCTAGAATCCGGAGGTGCGTCAAAAAGGGTTGAAAAAGCTCCTCCTTACCTTGCAGGCGTTGCTGAAAGATGTATCTTTCGAAAGTTTCGTTTACTTCAGTTTGAAAGTGCTGGTCCATTTTGAGGATGACCGTGTCATATTTGGCCTGGTTTTCGCCTTCCTCGAACACCAGTGAATTAAAGACATCATTTGGGTGGGGGCCTGCGTAGAAGAGGAGCATTGCAATCTTCGAATCATCCGAGACATTCTGTTTTTCGGTGGCACGGATGTACAGGTCAAATCGCTGCCTGTAGAGCTTCCAGTTG
Source organism: Scyliorhinus torazame (assembly GCF_047496885.1). Taxonomy (NCBI): domain Eukaryota; kingdom Metazoa; phylum Chordata; class Chondrichthyes; order Carcharhiniformes; family Scyliorhinidae; genus Scyliorhinus; species Scyliorhinus torazame. The sequence goes on along the minus strand of NC_092707.1, from coordinate 141,834,662 downwards.
GTGCCTAGGTTCCCCGTGACTTGCATCGGCTGCGGTTTGCCGGTGTGGTCCATGTCCAGAATGGCAGGTTGGTAGGCAGGTATCGATCCACTCCTGTACCATGTGGTGTTGGGTGTTCTAACACACAGAAGAGCCAACACAGTTGCATATGGTACAACACTTGTTTATTTAAACTCACTATTTACAACTTGGTCTTTGCACTCTGCACGTGGGGGGCTCCCTGCTTGTGGTGTTTCAACAGCTCTTTCATGCTTCCTTCTCCCCAGACCTACTGACCTCCAGGTGTCGTGCTCGTGCTTTTTATGTGGTTGGTGTTCTTGTCTGTGATTGGTTGTGGTGTTGTGTGCTCTGATTTGCCTGTTAGTGTGTCCATCATGATGTGTGTGTTTGAATATCATGACAGTGATGAGTCCAGAGGTGGCTATTTTGGGGGTTTTGGAGGACCCGGGAGTCCAGGAGGAGAGAGAGGCTGACGTTTTGGCCTTTGATTCCCTGACAGCCCGGCGACGAATTCTGCTGGCATGGAGGGACTCAAAACTCCCGAAGTCGGAGGCCTGGCTATCGGATATGGCGAGCTCTCTCGGTCTGGAGAAAATTAAGTTCGCTCTGAGAGGGTCACTGTCAGGGTTCGCCCGGAGGTGGCAACCATTTATCGACTTCTTCACGGAAAATTAATCGTCAGCGGGGTGGGGGGTTAGGGTAACGTAGATTAGGGGGGTAGTTAGGTTGGTCCATGTCGGAGGGGAGCTGGTTTTCTTGCACTATATTGATTGTTTTTTGCACACTGTTTTATATTGTTGTTGTTTATTATGCCAAAATTTTTTATCAAAAAAAAAGCCTGCTCTGCCATTCAATACGATCATGGTTGATCTGTTCCGGCCTCAACACCTTTTCTGTGCCATTTCCCCATAGCCCTCTATTCCTCGATCTATCAAAAATGTATCCACCTCCACTTTAAATACTTCTAACAATCCAGCTCCACCACCCTCTTGGGCTTAGAATTCTTGAGATTCACCACCCTCTGCGAGAAGAAATCTCTACCCACCTCAGTTTTAAATGACCGGCACTTTATCTTGTAGCTATGTCCCCATGTTCGAGACTCTCCCACGAGTGAAAACATCTCACCATCTACCCTGTCAAGCCCCCTCAGGAACTTATATGTTTGAATAAGGTCACCCCTCACTCTTCTAAACTCCAAGGAATAGAGTCACAGACTATTGAGTCTCTCTTGATAGGACAACCCTCTCATCCCAGGACCTATCCTGGTGAATTTCCTTCGGACTGCCTCCAATGTTATTATAACCATTTTTAGATAAGGGGACCAAAACTGTACGGAGTATTCCAGGTGAGGCCTCACCAACAACCTGTATAATTGCAACACAACCTCCTTATTTTTAAACTCCAACTCCTTTGCAATAAAGGCCAAAATGCTGTTTGCCTTTTGAATACTTGTTGGACCTGCCTGCTAGCTTTTTGTGATTCATGTACTAGAACACCTAGATCCCTCTGCACTTCAATCACCTGCAGACTCTCTCCATTTAGTAAATAATCTGACTTTTGATTCTTCCTACCAAAGTGCATGACCTCACACTTTCCCGAATTAAACTTCATTTGCCAGGTTTTCGTCCAGTCATCTAATCTATCTATATCTCTTTGCAGAATCACAATTTCCTCATCACCTGGGTGTACCTGGGATGATGCACTTTGTTGACTTGAGTTGCACATCGATAGATTTAGTCTGGGCAGATTGGTGCCATACTGGAGATCAATATTCTGCAGATGACTATGTGATGGCAAGAGCAGAGGACTTTGGCCTGAGATCTCCAGGAGGTACCGACCAGTTTAATTATGTTCTGCACTCACGATGAGACACTATCTGTAAATGAGGTTCTGTCAAGAGTGATGCCTAAACAGCAGGGTGGAATGCATGCTTCATAATGGCACACTTTAATTAGATGTAAAATATAGAAGGATATATTGGGCGGGATTTTCCGTTTTAGCGACAGAGTGTTGACTCGGTCGTAAACGCCGGAGCGTTTTACGACGGCGTCATCTGGCCGCTTGGAGCAGCGATCCACCAACCCACAGGGGGCCAGCACGGCACTGGAGCATTTCACGCCGCTCCAGCTGCCGATACGGGCCTCAGCACGGCCGGCGTGGGTCCGCGCAAGTGCGCCAGGGCCGGCGCGGGTCCATACACGCGCGCCTTGGCCGGCGCACGTCCGCGCATGCGTGTGGGTTGCCGTCTCCATGCCGGCCCCCACGCAACATGGCGGAGACCTACGGGGGCCTGACGCGGAGAAACATAGCCCCTCCCGGAATTAGCCCGCCCGCCGATCAGTAGCCCCCGATAGCGGGCCTGGCCATGGTGGAGGCCACCCCCCCTCGGAGTCAGATCCTCCCTCCCCCCCACCAGGACGGCCCCCACAGCCAGAATGCCGAGGTCCCGACGGGTAGGACCACACACGAATGATGCCGGTGGGACTCGGCAGAACTCGGCGGGCACTCGGCCCATCGAGCGTGGAGAATCGCCGGGTGGGGGGCGTGTTCAGTGGCCCCCGACTGGCAGCGTAGCGACCGGAGAATTGGCGGCCCATCGTTGGAGCGACATGGCGGGATTCGCGCCGCCCCCGCCGATTCTCCGATCCGGCGCGGGATCGGAGAATCCCACCCACTGACTTTGAAGGGAGTGCAACATTGATTTGCCAAAATGATACAGGGACGCCAAAAGTTAAATTATGAGGAATGTTTTCACAAAATAGAGTCACCGAGGTTTACAGCATGGAAACAGGCCCTTCAACCCAACTTGTCCATGCCGCCCAGTTTTTACCACTAACCTGCTAGTCCCAATTGCCTGCATTTGGCTCATACCCCTCTATACCTATCTTACCCATATAACTGTCGAAATGTTTTTTAAAAGACAAAGATGTACCCGCTTCTACTACTGCCTCTGGCAGCTTGTTCCAGACACTCACCACCATCTGTGTGAAAAAATTGCCCCTCCAGGACCCTTTTATATCTCTCTCCTCTCACCTTAAGCCTATGGGAGTTTTAGACTTCCCTGCCTTTGGGAAAAGTTGTTGACTATCTACCTTATCTATGCCCCTCATTATTTTATAGACCTCTATAAGATTTGGGGTGGCATGGTCGCACAGTGGTTAGCACTGCTGCGTCCCTGCTCCAAGGTCCCGGGTTCAATTCTGACCTTGGGTGACTGTGTGGAGTTTCCACTTTCTTGCCATATCTGCGTGGGTTTCCTTCGGGTGCTCCGGTTTCCTCCCACAGTCTAAAGATGTGCAGGTTAGGTGGATTGGCCATGATAAATTGCCCCTTAGTGTCAAAGGTTAGGCGGGGTTGCTGGGTTACAGGGATTGGGCAGGAGAGTGGGCCTAGGTAGGGTGCTGTTTCCAAGGGCAGGTGCAGAATTAAGGACCAAATGGCCTCCTTCTGCACTATAAATTCTATGATTCTATGATCACCCCTAAGCCTCCTCCGCTCCAGGGAAAAAGTCCCAGTCTATCCAACCTCTCCTTAGAACTCAAACCATCAAGTCCCGGTAGCATCCTCGTAAATCTTTTCTGCACTCTTTCTAGTTTAATAATATCCTTTCTAAAATAGGATGACCAGAACTGTACACAGTATTCCAAGTGTGGTCTTACTAATGTCTTGTACAATTTCAACAAGACGTCCCAACTACTGTATTCAATGTTCTGACCAATGAAACCAAGCATGCCGAATGCCTTCTTCACCATCCTGTCCACCTGTGACTCCACTTTCAAGGAGCTATGAACCTGTACTCCTAGATCTCTTTGTTCTGTAACTCTCTCCAACACCTTAGCATTAACTGAGTAGGTCTTGTCCCGATTCGACCTACCAAATTGCATCTCCTCACATTTATCTAAATTAAACTCCATCTGCCAGTCATCGGCCCACTGGCCCAATTGATCAATATCCCGTTGCAATCCTAGATAACCTTCTTCTCTGTCCACTATGCCATCAATCTTGGTGTCACCTGAAAATTTACTAACCATGCTTCCTAAATTCTCATCCAAATAATTAATATAAATAACAAATAACAGTGGAACCAGCACTGATCCCTGAGGAACACTGCTGGTCACAGGCCTCCAGTTTGAAACACAACCCTCCACAATGACCCTTTATCTTCTGTCGTCAAGCCAATTTAGTACGAAATTGTTTACCTCACCCTGGACCCCGTGAGATTTAACCTTATGCAACAACCTACCATGTGTTACCTTGTCAAAGGCCTTGCTAAAATCCATGTAGACATCGTCGACTACACTGCCCTCATCTACCTTCTTCATTACCGCTTCAAAAAACTCAATCAAATTCGTGAGACATGATTTTCCACTCAAAAATCCATGCTGACTGTCCCTAATCAGTCCTTGCCTCCCTGAATGTCTGTAGATCCTGGACTGGATTCTCCGCCCCGCCGCACCATATTTCTGCCCCGACCCGCCGGCGGGATTCTCCATTACGTCGGCCGGTCAATGGAGTTTCCCATTGTGGGGCAGCCCCACGCCGTCGGGAAACCCCCGGGTGCCGGCAAAACGGAGAATCACGCCGGCAGAGAATCCCACCCCTGGGGCGTCATTCTCCGACCCCCCGCCGGGTCGGAGAATGGCCGTTGGCCGCTGTGAATCCCGCCCCCGCCCCCGCCGAAGTCTCCGGTACCGGAGATTGGGCGGGGCCGGGAATCGGGCCGCGCCGGTTGGCGGGACCCCTGCTCAATTCTCCGGCCCGGATGGGCCGAAGTCCCGCCCAGAAATAGCCTGTCCCGCCGGCGTAAATCAAAGCTGGTATTTACCGGCGGGACCAGGCGGCGTGGGCGGGCTCCGGGGTCCTGGGGACCAGGGCGCGGGGCGATCTGACCCCGGGGGGTGCCCCCACGGTGGCCTGGCCCGCGATCGGGGCCCACCGATCCGCGGGCGGGCCTGTGCCGTGGGGGCACTCTTTCCCTTCCGCCTCCGCCGCGGCCTCCACCATGGCGGAGGCGGAAGAGACTCTCCCCACTGCGCATGTGCGGGAAACTGTCGGCGGCCGCTAACGCTCCCGCGCATGCGCCGCATTTCTGCGCCAGCTGGAGGGGCAACAAACGCCATTTCCGCCAGCTGGCGGGGCAACAAATGCCATTTCCGCCAGCTGTCGGGGCGGAAATCCCTCCGGCGTCGGCCTAGCCCCTCAATGTTGGGGCTCGGCTCCCAAAGATGCGGAGCATTCCGCACCTTTGGGCCGGCGCTGTGCCCGTCTGATTGGCGCCGTTTTTGGCGCCAGTCGGCGGACATTGCGCCGTTGAGGGAGAATTTCGCCCCTGGTCTCTCAGAATACCTTCTAACAACAGACGTTAGGCTCGCTGCTCTGTAGTTCCCCGGCTTTTCTCTGCGGCCCTTCTTAAACAAAGGAACAACATTTGCTACCCTCCAATCATCAGGTAGCTCACCTGTGGCTATCGATGATTCAAATATCTCTGCTAGGGGACTCGCAATTTCCTCCCTAGCCTCCCACAACGGCGTGGGATACACTTCATCAGGACCCGAGGATTTATCTACCTTGTTGAGCTTTAAGACGTCCAGCACCTCCTTCTCTGTAATATGTTCACTCCTCAAGTCATCTCTATTTAATTCACCAAGTTCCATAACATCCATCCTTTCTCAACAGTAAATACCGACGAGAAATATCCATTTAGGATTTCACCCATCTCTTGTGGATCCGCACTTAGATGACCTTGTAGATCCTTAAGAGGCTCTACCCTCTCCCTAGTTACCCTTTTGCCCTTTATGTATTTGTAGAAGGTCTTTTCCTTATCTGCCGAAGCAATCTCATGTCCCCTTTTTGCCCTCCTGATTTCTCTCTTAATTCTACTTCAACAACCTCTATACTCTTCAGTGGATCCACTTGATCCCAGCTGCCAATGCACGTAATATGCCTCCTTCTTCCTTTCGACCAGGGCCTCAATATTCCGAGCCATCCAGGGTTTCCTACTTCTACCAGCCTTGCCCTTCACTCTAAAAGGAATGAGCTTACCCTGAACCCTGGTTAACACACTTTTGAAAGCCTCCCACTTACCAGCCATCCGTTTGCCTGGCAACAGGCTCCCCCAATCAACTTTTGAAAGTTACTGTCTAATACCATCGAAATTGCCCTTGCCCCAATTTAGAATTTTAACTTTTGGGCCAGACTATTCATTCTCCATAGCTATCTTAAAACTAATGGAATTATGGTCACTGGTCCAAAGTGATCCCTCACTAACACTTTTGTCACCTGCCCTTTCTTATTCCCCAAGAGGTGGTCAAGTTTTGCCCCCTCTCTAGTCAGGCCATCCACATACTGAATGAGAAATTACTCCTGAATACAGTCAACAAATATTTCTCCATCCAAGCCCTAATGCAATGGCTGTCCCAGTTAATGTTGGGAAAGTTAAAGTCCCCAGCTATTACCACCCTATTTTTCTTGCAGCTATCTGTAAACTCCTTCCATATTTGCTCCACAATTTTCCGCTGACTATTTGGGGGCCTGTAGTACAATCCTATTAAAGTGATCTTTCCCTTCTTATTTTTCATTTTTACCCACATAGACTCAGTGGGCAAAACTCTCTGAGATATATCCCCACTCAGTATTGCCCTGATATTCTCCCTAATCAAAAACGCAACTCATCAGGTGAAGGAGCTACGCTCTGAAGGCTAGTGATTCGAAACAAACCTGTTGGACTTTAGCCTGGTGTTGTAAGACTTCTTACTGTGCCCACCCCAGTCCAACGCCAGCATCTCCACATCTTATCTAACTGGGTCAGTTGCTTATTGCCCTTTAAACCAGACTACTGAATTTTTAAAGAGAAACACTTACCAACACTGACCAATAGTGTCCTACTCAGCTCCAAATTCTCAGTCCCCTCACCCTGTCTAAAATCTCACTCCGGCTGACTGATCGTGTGCAAGCTCTCTGGTCGTTGTATTCCCTGGAATCTAGACAGTTAAGGGGTGATTTCATTCAACTTTCCAAGATATTAAAAATAAGGGCCCGCTCATTTAAGACAGAGATGAGGAGAAACCTTGGGCAGGATTCTCCGAATGCTGACTCCAAAACTGCGTTTGGCGATTGGCCGGAGAATTCCCGTTCACGCCGGAATTGGGGCGCCGCCGATTTTACGACAGACCGCCCCCTCAAAAACGGCATACTTGGGAAGTGCGCCACACGCCGTATGGACGGTCTCAGGACGTCACCTGAAGCCATCCCTCGATGCACCGCCCCCGATGAGCCGAGTCCCCGACAGCGTCACACGTGTATGCTCACACCATTCGGGGACCTAGCGTGGTGGCTGCGGACCAAGTCCAGCGCCGCCACAGTTGGGGGAGAGCCATTCCGTGGGCTGGGGGGCTTTGACGAGGGCCGGGGGGACTGGTGTGGTTGGTCTAGGGATGGCAAGGCTGGTTACGGGGGGGCAGGCCGGGTCTGCGCGCGGCCGGCTTCATGTTGCACAGCGCGGCCGTCGCAGGCCGTTGCCGTGCGCATGTGCGGCCACGGACCTGGCCATTCTCGGGCCATATCCGCAGGTAAAGCCGGGGGCTTTACGCTGCATGGCCAAAGCCCCCACTGGATGGAGCATCAGTGTATGGACGGCGCCAACTTTCTGGTCGTAAGACCAGACGGATCCTGCGGACATAGCTACAGAAACGAAGGATCCAGCCCCTTTTCTCTCAGAACATTGTGAGTCTCTGGAATGCACCTCCGCAAAAGGCAGTGGAAGCAGAATCTTTGAATATTTTTAAGGCAGAGTTGGATAGATTCTTGATGAACAAGGGGGTGGAAGGTTAGCGGGGGTTGGCAGGAATGTGGGGTCGAGGTTACAATCAGATCAGCCATGATCTTATTGGATAGTGGAGTAGGCTCAAGGAGCTGAGATCCTCCTCCTGCTCTACTTCGTATATCAAGGGGAATAGATAGTGTTGACTGCAGGAAATTATTTTGGCTGGCTGGGGAGTTTGGGACTCGGGAGCATAGATATGGTCAAAGAGACAGGCTTTACAAAGTCATTTGCAAAATGTTCTTTTATTCTCCAGTATTCTTGAACCTCCTAGTTATTCAAGCTACCTCAACCTTCCAAATCTCCATGTGTAAGAACAAACCTTCTCTGTAATTCCAGAAGGAATAACTGGGTAATACCCTGGCTCGAGACTGTATCCAAAATAACAACCTGCTCCAAAAGGTCAAACTGTGGAACTGCTGCTTCAGAATCTGCTGATATTTAGCCTGCAGCCAAAGAAAAACACAGAAAGAAAAACAATGTTCCTTTTGCAGTTATGTCAAGGTCCTAGTTTATTTGCTTGGATCCGGAATAGAGACGCAGTTGATGGGCCTTTGTGAAGAAAAGCTGAACAGTACACAAGGGCTCAACTTTACAACCAGAAGGCCTTATTACTTTTCACTCCTGCCTCGGATTTTCATGTTTCTTTACTTCCTGGTTCATGCAGCACCTTCTCAATAGTATGCTGTCCGTACATCATAATGACGCACCCAGTCATTGGTTAAAAGACCATAAGACATAGGAGCGGAAGTAAGGCCATTCGGCCCATCGAGTCCACTCCACCATTCAATCATGGCTGATTTCAACTCCATTTACCCGCTCTCTCTCCATAGCCCTTAATTCCTCGAGAAATCAAGAATTTATCAACTTCTGTCTTAAAGACACTCAACTTCCCGGCCTCCACCCTGGCAATGAATTCCACAGACCCACCACTCTCTGGCTGAAGAAATTTCTCCTCATCGCTGTTCTAAAGTGACTCCCTTTTATTCTAAGGCTGTGCCCCCGGGTCCTAGTCTGGATTGGATTGGAATGGATTGGATTTGTTTATTGTCACGTGTACCGAGGTACAGTGAAAAGTATTTTTCTGCGAGCAGCTCAACAGATCATTAAGTACATGAGAAGAAAAGGGAATAACAGAAAATACATAATAGGGCAACACAACATATACAATGTAACTACATAAGCACTGGCATCAGATGAAGCATACAGGATGTAGTGTTAATGAAGTCAGTCCATAAGAGGGTAATTTAGGAGTCAGGCGACAGTGGGGAAGAAGCTGTTTTTGAGTCTGTTCGTGCGTGTTCTCAGACTTCTGTATCTCCTGCCCGATGGAAGAAGTTGGAAGAGTGAGTAAGCCGGGTGGGAGGGATCTTTGATTATACTGCCCGCTTTCCCCAGGCAGCGGGAGGTGTAGATGGAGTCAATGGATGGGAGGCAGGTTCGTGTGATGGACTGGGCGGTGTTCATGACTCTCTGAAGTTTCTTGCGGTCCTGGGCCGAGCAGTTGCCATACCAGGCTGTGATGCAGCCCGATAGGATGCTTTCTATGGTGCATCTGTAAAAGTTGGTAAGGGTTAATGTGGACATGCCGAATTTCCTTAGTTTCCTGAGGAAGTATAGGCACTGTTGTGCTTTCTTGGTGGTAGCGTCGACGTGGGTGGACCAGGACAGATTTCTGGAGACGTGCACCCCTAGGAATAGTCTCCCCTGCTAATGGAAACAACTTCCCTACGTCCACCCTATCTAAGCCATTCATTATCTTGTAAGGTTCTATTAGATCTCCCCTCAACCTCCTAAACTCCAATGAATATAATCCCAGGATTCTCAGATGTTCATCGTATGTTAGGCCTACCATTCCTAGGATCATCCGTGTGAATCTCCGCTGGACCCGCTCCAGTGCCAGTATGTCCTTCCTGAGGTGTGGGGCCCAAAATTGCTCATCGTATTCTAAATGGGGCCTAACTAGTGCTTTATAAAGCTTCAGAAGTACATCCCTGCTTTTATATTCCAAGCCTCTTGAGATAAATGACAACATTGCATTTGCTTTCTTAATTACGGACACAACCTGAAAGTTTACCTTTAGAGAATCCTAGACTGGGACTCCCAAGTCCCTTTGCACTTCAGCATTATGAATTTTGTCACCGTTTAGAAAATGGTCCATGCCTCTAATCTTTTTTCCAAAGTGCAAGACCTCGCACTTGCCCACGTTGAATTTCATCAGCCATTTCTTGGACCACTCTCCTAAACTGTCTAAATCTTTCTGCAGCCTCCCCACCTCCTCATTTCTACCTGCCCCTCCACCTATCTTTGTATCATTGGCAAACTTAGCCAGAATGCCCCCAGTCCCGTCATCTAGATCGTTAATATATAAAGAGAACAGCTGTGGCCCCAACACTGAACCCTGCGGGACACCGCTCGTCACTGGTTGCCATTCCGAAAAAGAACCTTTTATCCCAACTCTCTGCCTTCTGCCTGACACTAACCTTCAAATAATCTGCACAAAGGGTCTGACACACTGGTCTACAGTTCTACACATTCACAGAAGTAACATTGAGTGAAATTGTTCAGAAAATTAAGACATTTTTAAAAATAAAATCAATTGGCAGAGTGTCTCCCCATTTTCTTGTGACCTCGATTATAAGACGCGTTTAAATGAGCGTGGTCAGACAAACTTTAATAAGGACATGGGGAGTCCACACCAAGTAAAGAAGGAACAATGTTTTATTTACACAAACGATGTATACACTACCCTGTAGATCCCCATCAGGTTCCTCTCTGTCATTGCTGCCTTACTGGCCGAACTAATATACATAGGTGAATTGAGATACCCCGCCCCTTGCGGGGAAGCTCGTACTCCGCAAGGAGCCCAGGAATATAAGCATTCCCACACCCTTGGCCCCATGTGGGATATTACACAAGCTAGGTATAATTTAGGAACATATAAGCATCGTTAGACAAGGAAAGGCCTAGGCCCCCCTACCTGACCTTCTACAATCCCAGTGGCTGCATGATGCAATGGTAAGGGCATTGTTGCCCTGAGAGGTACAGGTTTCAGAGCTATGCAATTTGGATCGGAAGGTCTGAACATTGCTGCTAGTTTGGCATTCATACGGAGCAATAACAGAGTTCTGTGTAAAGCTTTAGCCTCAAGGTAGAGCTTCACTCACCAGAGTCGAATGCCAGTTAAAGTTTAACATTATTAGAAGTCAACCTCAAGAATCAGAAAATGTTGAATTTTTCAACTTGGCCTTGTAGTGGGCTGTAGTTAATATTAACCTGGAGTTGGTCTCATATTTCTTGCCTTTTTAAAGGGGTTGCCTGGTGGGTTTGAATGTCTTCACCAGGGATGGGAGAGGTGACATTACTTTGATATGTGTTTCCAACATTAAACTGTACAGCTGGAATTTTCCAGTGAGGAGAGAGTGAGAAGATTGGGCCTGTTTTCCCTAAGGGTTAGAAGAATGAGAGATGATGTCATTGAAGCATGGAAAATTCTTACAGGGCTCAACAGGATAGATGCAAGAGGGATGTTTGCCCTGGGGAAGTGGGGTGGGCGTTCTAGAACCAGGGTTCACTGTCTCAAAATAAGGAGTAGGCCATTTAAGATTGAGATGAGGAGAAATCTCTTCACTCAGAGGGTGGTGAATCTTTAGAATTCTCTAACCCAGTGGGCAGAGGCACCTCAGTTACTGAGAATACCCAAGACAGAGATTGATAGGTTTCTAGGTATTAAAGACGTCAAGCGATATGGGGCGAGTGCAGGAAAATGGCATTGAGGTAGCACTTCATCATTGAATGGCACAGTAGCCTCCTCGGGCCGAATGGCTGACTGCTGCTCCAATTTCCTTGGTTCCAGTAACAAACGTAGGGCGGAATTTTCATAAAATTGCTCAGAGTGCTGGATCAGGTGAGAAAAGCCGTGTGAAACTCAATGGCCTCACAGAAACCTTTTCTTGCCTGAATTAACTGCACTCGACAATTTCAGTGTGCTGGCATGGATCCCACAGCCAGCTGGTGGGAGGTGGGGACACCTAAACATGCTGGCAAAGCTGGGATTCCGAGATCAGGCACCCCATCCTAATGTTACACGTAATCCCCTACCCCCACCATGGAGATTGTCGCCCCCCCCCCCCACCCCCAATGGAGGTCAGGACCCTCACCAGCATTGGGAAACCACCCCCCCCCATCCCCACCCAAACACTGGGGTACCCCCTCCCACTACAACGTCGGCATCGGGGCACCCCGCACACCCCCTCCCCCTGTGCTGTCATCAGGGCTCTCCCTTCTCCCCCAACCACATATAAGGGGAACCCTCCCCCGTGGCGCTGCCAGGCTGCCGGGGACGATGCCCACCCTTGTCCCTCTACCCCCAGGCATCTCTGTGACCCCGGCATTGTCATCACAACAGTTTTTTTGCTTTTGAAAATGAACTGTGATTTGTCCCAGCATGATGTCACGATGCCTGGGGAGGAGGAAATGTTGTGGGAGGACGACATGGTGTAAAGCCATTAAATTACATTGAAATGTGTTCAAATTCATGGAAATCAGGTTGAAGCCCTCGCTGGACATGAATCTGATCACGTCACCGGTGGGTGGCGAGGAGGACCTCAAACCAAGATATCGATAGCAGGCACAGCTAGATTTGCGCCCACGGTAAACGGGGCTACTTGATCCCGCCTGTAATGTGTAAATGATGATAGTACCTAACAAAGACAAATCCACACATGTATATTTTCACAGTCGACTCCAAAATCTTGGCTTAAAATTCCAAATTGTATTCGTACAGATCATAAAAAACATCAATGTGATATATTGAAGGTATGAACATTTTAGCAAAGGAAAATTTGAGCAATGGAAGGATTTCTTCCCATGTTCTGTGTACTCCCAAACTTTGAAATTGCTTCTGAGAAAATAAGGCTCAGAGCTGAAATCACAGACTGAGGGGCAATTTTCAGACTCTAAGACAACCTGTGTAGTGATATTGTTTGGTTTCATTCCTGCAGTCTGTCTGCGTGCACCATTTCCAATTATGTTGGGAATTTTCTAACCCGATCTAATTCTAGATGTTGCTCGCACAGAAGCAAAGTAATGTGTCAAAGAAATAATGGCCGCAAAAGGTCCACAGCTCAGGAATAGATCCCAGGTTAGTGATCCAGACAGCCAGAGTTTCAATTTTTCACACGCAGCCTCAGAAACATAGTTGGGAGCAGACAGTTTATTCAAACCCGCAGCACTGCAGTGAGTGCCTCCAATAATTTAACATCCCTTGCAGTTCTATGTTTTGACAGTGAATCTGGCAGAATATTAGAGTTTTGACCCATCAGACTGATTGTGTTATATTCTTCATAAGTAGTTTTTGTATTTTGGTCCAATAATTCCCCAGTCACTTATTGCACTCAGACAAATTGTTCTTAAACATACATCAGTCACCAGGACTGACTCGTGACGGAGTTGACATTCTCCACATAATTTCTTTGCATCACAATGCTTGCTTCCAAAACTACTAAAATATCTTTCTTGATATAAAAAAAATCTGTTGGTAACAGCATGCAAATTATCCTCTGGCGCATTTCTGTCGTGCCAAAGTAACATGCAATTCTGAACTTCATGCTGCTCGGAATTAACTTTACCCAAATCAAAAAAACGTACGTTCATGCCGTCAAATAAATATTAATGGAATTACATGTGCTTCAGACACATAGCTGTGCTACTGCAGTCAAACTGTTCAGAATATTGGCATGAGTCTTGTCCCATTAAAAGCAGAAATTTCAATCCTTGGCAGTGGAACAAGCAAGCCCATTTCTCAAGGCGTGAAAGTATTTTGGGTTCCCTTCTCCTGCTGGGATTCAATGGGAAGGTCTGAAGTTCATGTTTTCATTCTTATATTTTTCATTGTTTCTGAATGAAAGGGCAATGCTGCACCACATTGATCTTCCAGATGTTGGTCGTGGTGTAGTTTCTTTTGAGAAGGCGTGATGAAATGATCAGGGGCGAAATTCTCCCCCAACAGCGCGATGTCCGCCGACTGGCGCCAAAAACGGCGACAATCAGATGGGCATCGTGCCGGCCCAAAGGTGCGGAATGCTCCGCATCTTTGGGGGCCAAGCCCCAACATTGAGGGGCTAGGCCGGCGCCGGAGGGATTTCCGCCCCGCCAGCTGGCGGAAATGGCGTTTGTTGCCCCGCCAGCTGGCGGAAATGGTGTTTGTTGCCCCGCCAGCTGGCGCGGAAATGCGGCGCATGCGCGGGAGCGTCAGCGGCGGCCGACAGTTTCCCGCGCATGCGCAGTGGGGGGAGTCTCTTCCGCCTCCGCCATGGTGGAGGCCGTGGCGGAGGCGGAAGGGAAAGAGTGCCCCCATGGCACAGGCCCGCCCGCGGATCGGTGGGCCCCGATCGCGGGCCAGGCCACCGTGAGGGCACCCCCCCGGGGTCAGATCGCCCCACGCCCCCCCCAGGACCCCGGAGCCCGCCCACACCGCCTGGTCCCACCGGTAAATACCAGCTTTGATTTACGCCGGCGGGACAGGCAATTTCTGGGCGGGACTTTGGCCCATCCGAGCTGGAGAATTGAGCGGGGGGTCCCGGCGCGGCCCGATTCCCGCCCCCGCCCAATCTCCGGTACCGGAGACTTCAGCGGGGGCGGGGGCGGGATTCACGGCGGCCAACGGCCATTCTCCGACCCGGCGGGGGGTCGGAGAATGACGCCCCAGATTTCTGTTTCTCATAGAATCGCTGCAGTGCAGAAGGAGCCTATTCAGCCCATCGAGTCCCTCCGACCTTTCGGAAAAGGACCCCACCAGGCCCACTACTCCGCTCCATCCCCGCAACCCCACCCAACCTATGGATACTAAGGGGCAATTTAGCGTGGCCAATCCACCTAACCTGAACACCTTTGGACTGTGGGAGGAAACCAGGGGAACCCGGAGGAAACCCACGCAGACATGGGGAGAACGTGCAAACTCCACACAGTCGCCCAAGGTCAAATCGAACCCGGGTCCCTGGCGCTGTGAGGAAGCAGTGCTAACCACCGTGCCACCCTGCTAGGATCCCATCAGGATTTAAAGGACAGGAACCAAGTGAAAATAATCAAATGGCACCAAAAGACGATAAGAGTAAGTGTAGACTGAGGCAGAAAAAGAGTTTCCCAACTTTGACACCTTTGGAAATGATTTACAGCAGACAATATTACTTACAGCAGACAAAGGGGCTGGTTTAGCACAGTGGGCTAAACAGCTGGCTTGTAATGCAGAACAAGGCCAGCAGCGCGGGTTCAATTCCCGTACCGGCCTCCCCGAGCAGGCGCCGGAATGTGGCGACTAGGGGCTTTTCACAATAACTTTATTGAAGCCTACTTGTGACAATAAGCTATTAATATTATTAGAAGACCTGGTCAACTTTCACTGCAGTAAGGTTGCAAGAGGAACCTTTTTGGGAAATGCACTTATAGGGTTTGGGGAGAACGACAGAATAAAATCCAGAGCACCTCACCGTGAGGTTTTTGAAAGTTACACAATTGATGCAGCAGTACATTCCTATCCATAGAATTCCTGCAGTGCAGAAGGAGGCTATTCAGCCCATCAGGTCTGCGACAACTCTCTGAAAGATCACCCTACCAAGGCTTATTCCCATGTCCCATCTACGTAACCCCACCTGACCTGCATATTCTTGGACACTAAGGGATAATTTAGCATGGCCAATCCATCTAACCTGCACATCTTTGGACTGTGTGAGGAAACCAGTGCACTCAGAGGAAACCTTCGTAGACAGGGTAAAAACGTACAAACTCCATGCAGTCACCCAAGGTCGGAATCAAACCCAGGAGCAGTGAGGCAGCAATACCAACCACTATGTCACCCATGGTTACCCAAGGTTCATGATTTTAAAACATTTTTTTTGAGAGTATCCAATTCTATTTTTCCAGTTAAGAGGCAATGTAGTGTGGCCAATTCAACTACCCTGCACATCTTTTTGGGCTGTGGGTGTGAGACCCACGCAGACATGGGGGAATGTGCAAACTCCTCACGGACAGTGATCCAGAGCCAGGATCGAACCCGGGTCCTGAGTGCCATGAGGCAGCAGTGCTAACCACTGTGCCACCGTGATACATTCCCCTAGGCTCGTGATGCTGCTTTCTTAGATTCAGGAATGAATGTTGGCTGTTGAATGGGGAAAGTACTGCCAATTTTGGGAAGGAAAACTGTTGGAGGAACTGGGGAACAAGACAGGGTACGAAGGAATGTTTTAAAAGAAATGGCACAGTAAAGTGGTTTCCAAGGAGAGAACACCTTGCCCCAGTCAAGTTAAACAAATATACGGGCAGCACGGTGGCGCAAGTGGTTAACACGGTTGCCTCACGGCGCCGAGGTCCCAGGTTCGATCCCGGCTCTGGGTCACTGTCCGTGTGGAGTTTGCACACTCTCCCCGTGTTTGCGTGGGTTTCGCCCCCACAACCCAAAAGATGTGCAGGGTAGGTGGATTGACCACACTAAACTGCCCCTTAATTGGAAAAAATGAATTAGATACTCTAAATTAAAAAAAAGTTAAACAAATATATTTATAGGGTCTGGCAGATGGAATACAATGTTGACAAATGTGAGAGTATCCATTTTGGTAGGAATAACAGCAAAAGGTATTATTATTTAAATGATAAAATATTAAAACATGCTGCTGTGAAGAGAGACCTGGGTGTGCTAGTACACGAGTTGCAAAAAGTTAGTTTACAGGTGCAACAGGTGATTAAGAAGGCGAATGGAATTTTGTCCTTTATTGCTAGAGGGATGGAGTTTAAGACTAGGGAGGTTATGCTGCAATTGTATAAGGTGTTAGTGAGGCCACACCTGGAGTATTGTGTTCAGTTTTGGTCTCCTTACTTGTGAAAGGATGTACTGGCACTGGAGGGTGTGCAGAGGAGATTCACTAGGTTAATCCCAGAGCTGAAGGGGTTGGATTACGAGGAGAGGATGAGTAGATTGGGACTGTACTCGTTGGAATTTAGAAGGATGAGGGGGGATCTTATAGCAACATATAAATTATGAAGGGAATAGATAGGATGTATGCGGGCAGGTTGTTTCCACTGGCGGGTGAAAACAGAACTAGGGGGCATAGCCTCAAAATAAGGGGAAGTAGATTTAGGACTGAGTTTAGGAGGAACTTCTTCACCCAAAGGGTTGTGAATTTATGGAACTCCTTGCCTAGTGAAGCAGTAGAGGCTCCTTCATTCAATGTTTTTAAGATAAAGATAGATAGTTTTTTGAAGAATAAACGGATTAAGGGTTATGGTGTTCGGGCGGGAAAGTGGAGCTGAGTCCACAAAAGATCAGCCATGATCTCATTGAATGGTGGAGAAGGCTCGAGGGGCCAGATGACCTACTCCTGCTCCTAGTTCTTATGTTCTTATTTATCGCTTTGCGTTAATATCTTTGGGCAGTAAATCTTAGCAAGCCTCAGGAACCAGCATTTACCTTCTCTGCCAGTCCAAACATTCCTCCAGATACTTATTATATCCGGCACCCAGAGGAATCCCACGCAGGCACACGGAGAACGTGCAAACTCCACATTGACACTCACCCCAGGCAGCAATCAAACCCAGGTCCCTGCTGTTGTGAGGCAGCAGTGCTAACCACTGTGCTGCCCCATGATCCTGACCAACGTCTCCAAAGTGACTCATGAGAAATATTTTTTAAAAATAATTCTTAATTGCAAATAAAGAGGTGCGATTGGTTTGCAGCTCATACACTGATGTAGATGCTGTTTAACAAAAAGATAACAATGGTACCCTGAGAAAATGACAATTACATTTTCCATGAGAGGGAAAATTTCCATCTCTTGTATCTGAAGGGGCCAAAAGCACAGGATAATCTATTTGGAAAGCACTGCACTGCTCTCAGTGCCATTATATTGGTGCCACACATTGCAGAACATGGTGTTACAGGATATATTGGAAAGTGCAGCTTTCACTTTTATACATTAGTTGTTTAATTTAATTTTATTGGAAGGTTAATGAAGAGATGAGCAGTTGAAAGCAGTACTGAAGAATGGCAAAGCATGTGTTTGTGTCTGCAAAACTGTGTACCACCGAGTTTCTGACCTCAGCGCATTGTTGGCAGGGAGCCACTTCCTTGGAACCATTCCGTAGCTGTATCATGGTAGCTTTCTAATTCTGTGGAAACAGGCATTTATGTAAATTCATCCTTATCTCCGTACTGGGATTTGTGGCGAGGAGTAATCTCGCTGGGTAAAGAAAAATTATAATCAGTCAATGCGCTCATTAATCCAGGGTCAGTCGGTAAATTATCATTTCTGCTATGGATGTTAATTCGGCTTTCTCACAATTGTTGGTCTGATGAGTCACATTCAATTATCTCTGCAGCATTCGGTATCTGAAGAAGATTGTTTTAAGAGGACACTCACTTCTTCAAACTTAGTGGTGTAGAAGGCACAAAATGGGTTGCAACATAGGAAAATACAGCTTAGTGTATCTATGCTGTGCTGTCCACATCCTGTCCGTACCAAGTCCCACCTTTCACTCAGGTATTGCGCTATTTTCACTAATCAATTGCAAAGCTAGGCGCAGTATGACGGTGTTTGGGACTGCAAGGGCTAATGTGGGGCTTGGGAAACATTACTGCCCACATATGATGTAGAGAGTGACATGGGAATTGTAGAGTGTAGTAGGCAATCTGGTAGACATTGGTATGAAGATAGCTCCTCATCAGAACTGTACCCCGTATATAGTTATGTGTTATTAATAAACTGTTCTTGTTCAACCATACAAACCTCTAGACCTCTTGTGAGGCAACGTACAACCATACAAGGTAGGGAGGGGAAAAACTATGGAGGGAATTGTAAATAATAATATTTGGAAAACAATGTATTATTGAATGAGGAATTGATTAGGTGAAAATAGCAGCAATAACTGAGTGGGAGGTGGGACTTGGTACGGACAGGATGTGGACAGCAAAGCATAGATACTGTTATGGGCCAGGGTTTAGAGAATCCCAAAGTGTATCATGGAGTTCGCCTGACCCACAACTTTTAATAGATTGTGGTGTGGGGAGAGCACACGGCTTACTCTACAGGTATGGTACAGCAGAAAATGGACCAGTGGTTTTAAAAACAAAACAATGTTTATTCTATGAACTCAAGTTAACCTTTCTAAAGCAAACAGTGAACATCTTAGCAACCAGTAAATCAAATACACTCCCCAAAGAATACAACACTAAGTGATCTGTATGCTGCTCTTTTAACATCCAAAAGACTTAACAAACCTCCAAACAGGAGCACATCAGGGTTTACATTCAAGACTGAAAACATTTACAATTCTTCTGAATTCACCAACTGATTAAGAGATAGTCCCTCATGGCAGAGATCAACAGCAGTGCAGCTCACAGACACACCCAAGCTTTCTCAAACTGAAGTAGAGCTCAGCTCCACCCACACTCTGACATCACTCCAGTAACATGAGCAGCTCCATTTCTTCAAGGTACATTTCTTAAACACCCATTTCTTAAAGGTACTCTCACATGACAATAAATTGGACTGTATTTTCCTATGTTGCAACAGTGACTACACGTCAAAAATGATTTTGACGGGAATTTTCCTTTGCCATTCGCGTCGGGCCGTTTTAGCGGCAGGAGTGGAAAATATCACGAGATGTCCAAAGTCGTGTTTTACGGCAGCGTGAAAGCTTTCTGTACTCGTTCCCCCCCCCCCCCCCCCATGTCAGTAGTAGGACATCACTAGAATACATTTGCATCTCATTATCGGGCCCATACATCATTGCTGGGATTCTCTGAGCCCCCGCACCGAAATGGCGCTCGGCGTGGGGGTGAAGAATGGGGCCTCAGACGCGCAATCGGGTCCGACGCCGGGACGCGATTCTCCGCCGACCAGAGAATCGGCGCCAGCCGCACGCGCGCATTCCACGCGGCGCCAGTCGGGGGCAGTTGAAAAAACCCCGCAGCGATCCTCCGCGGTCGACCAGCCGAGTTCCTGCCGAGTTCCGCCGGCGTGATTCCTGTATGGGTCCACCCGGTAGGAGCTCGGACCCGCAGCCGCAGTGGCCGTCCTGGTGGGGGAGCGGGGGGTGCAGACTCCGGGGGGGGCCTCCACGATGGCCAGGCCCGCGATTGGGGGCTACCAATCAGCGGGCGCGCGCGATCTGGGGGGGGGGGGGCCTATCTTCTTCCGCGCCGCACTGTGTGTCTCTGCCATGTTGAGTGGGTGCCGGCGCGGAAACGGCTGCCGCGCGCAGGTGCGGATCCGCGGCCGGCCATCGTGTGCATGCGTGGACCCGCGGCCGGAAGTGCAGAGCCCCCTCTCTGCAGCAGTAGCTGCGCAGCGCACGCCGGGACCCTGCTATCCCCCTTAACTCCATCAGCCATCAGCCATACGTACAACATAAGAGTGGGACGCGGCCTGTCGAACAACGACAGCCGGGGCAGACCACCCACCATCCGGTATCTTGTTCCTGACAGTGTCTGCCGGGGATAGCACGGCCAGATCGGTGGCATGGGCATCATAGCCCTGCTTCTGACTGTCTCTGAGCTGCTGCATCTTCTGCAGCACCGGGAGGTGATTCAAGTTGGGCAGGTGTATGGCTGGAAGCGACGTCAGCAGATCCCTGTTCATCAGGAGTTGAGCCGGCGACATGCCAGTGGACAATGGAGTCGCCCTGTGTGGTGAATGTATTATGGCACTCAATCACCACTGTATTGCATTGTACTATGTTGTTGCCCTTTTGGGCTCCACCTATGGACCGTTATATTGTATTACACCGCATTGTATCATGTTGGTGCCCTTGTGGGCTCCGCCCTGCCTCCACTCCCTTGGGGGAGGTATGTCGAGCTGCTGCCCTGCAGGCGGCTCTCAGTGCAGAGCAGTAGCAGGCAGGCACAGTTCTAGCTGATTAAAGCCACTGTTCACTTCAACTCTCCGTCTCGCCTGAATTGATGGTTGCATCAATTTAATCAGCTACAACATCGCGATGGAAGCAGCCCTCAAACCTGACCGACTGGAACTCGACCCATAGGCCGCTGAAGCCAAAGGGATTTTTTCACACTGGCTCCGCTGTTTTGAGGCCTACCTCGCAAACTCCTCCTCGCCCTCCGTCACCGACGAACGGAAGCTGAGCCTCCTCCACGCCCGGGTGAGCCATCGAATCTCCGTGCAAATCAAGGAAGCGACCACATACGCAGACGCGGTCGCGATCCTGAAGCGGCAATAAGAAGCCGGTGAACGAAGTGTTCGCACGGCATCTCCTCACCACTCGCTGCCAACGCCCTGGGGAATCGCTGGAGGAGTACCTACGCGAAGCTGCAACTACGAGGCCGTCATGGCCCAACAACACATGGAACTCGCCGCCCGGGACGCCTATGTGGTTGGAGTCCGGTCCAACTACGTCAGACAGCGCCTGCTCGAGAAGGGTGCCCTTGAACCTAGAAGAGACGGTAAAACTAGCCACCTCCCTAGAAGTAGCGTTTCAGAGCCTCAATGCTTTCCCCTCCGACCACACGACCCGCTCGTGGACACCCGACCAGAGAGTACCCCAGGCCTGTGCCGCGCGGCTGCTCGCCCAACCAGGGGTTTCTACCCTGCTATTTCTACGGCCAGCACCAGCACCCCAGGCAGCGTTGCCCGGCTCGGAATGCGACCTGTAGCGACTGCGGCAAGAAAGGACACTTTGTCAAAGTTTGCCTGTCCAGGTCCAAGTCATCCAAATCACAGGCCCGACTCTCAGACTCACAGGCCCGCAGACCCCGCTGCGTGGGTGCGTGCCTGCCGGCTCTGCCCCCTTCGAATGCGTCATCCACCTCGTGTTGTCCGTGGGGGCAGCCATCTTCGACTCTACACAACACGTCCGACTCACGGGGACCGCCATCCTGGCCGCTGTCCCCCACGCGGCCCGCATGAGGGTTGCCATTTTGGCCACCATCTTCATCGCCGCCCGACACGTGCGACCGACGGGGGCCGCCATCTTGGGACCACCCCACCATCTCCGACCACGCTGGCTACCAGCAACTCGGCGCGGTCACCCTCGACCAGTCACGCCCAAAGCACGTCAGGAACTCCATGATGACCGTCCGGGTCAATGGGCACGAAACGCCCTGCCTGTTTGACTCCGGGAGCACGG
This sequence comes from Scyliorhinus torazame, assembly GCF_047496885.1. Classification (NCBI taxonomy): domain Eukaryota; kingdom Metazoa; phylum Chordata; class Chondrichthyes; order Carcharhiniformes; family Scyliorhinidae; genus Scyliorhinus; species Scyliorhinus torazame. The sequence goes on along the minus strand of NC_092707.1, from coordinate 141,812,713 downwards.
AGAGCTTTGTACACCCAGAAACGGTAAGGCGCTGTTCTCTCCAAATCTCCTCCGCATCTCAAACAATCTCCCTCGCTTCCGGATCACAATCAGTGCAGATCCGGGGGTACTGTGTCGCGAACCTCACGATACAGGGCACCGAGTACGCAAATTTTAAACTATATGTACTGCCCGATCTCTGCGCCCCTCTCCTGTTGGGACTGGACTTCCAGTGCAACCTCAGGAGCCTGACCCTGAAGTTCGGCAGGCCTCTACCACCCCTCACCGTATGTAGCCTCGCAACCCTGAAAGTCGACCCTCCCCCGCTCTTCGCGAACCTCACCGTCGCCACCAAGAGCAGGTGGTACAGTATCCAGGACAGGACTTTTATCAAGTCCGAGGTCCAGCGGCTCTTGAGGGAAGGGGTCATTGAGGCCAGTAACAGCCCCTGGAGAGCCCAGGTGGTGGTCGTCAGGACCGGGCATACCATAAACCGGTACACGCACCTCGATCCGTACCCCCTCCACTGGATAGCAGACATGGTGAATCAGATTGTACACTACCGGGTATTCTCCACGGTAGATCTGAAGTCCGCATACCACCAGCTCCCAATTCACCCGGAGGATCGCCACTACACGGCCTTTGAGGCAGACGGCCGCCTCTTCCACTTCCTCCGGGTCCCCTTCGGCGTCACCAACGGGGTCTCGGTCTTCCAAAGAACGATGGACCGAATGGTGGACCAGTACGGGCTGCGGGCCACATTTCCGTACTAGGATAACGTCACCATCTGCGACCACGACCAGCAGGACCACGACGCCAACCGTCAGAAGTTTCTCCAAACCGCCCAAGTCCTCAACCTCACTTATAACAAGGAGAAATGCATTTTCCACACAACCCAACTAGCCATCCTCAGCTATGTCATGGAAAACGGAGTCCTAGGGCCCGACCCCGACCATATGCAACTTCCCCCCCCCCCCTACCCCCCACTGCCCCAAGGCCCTGAAAAGGTGCCTCGGGTTATTTTCCTATTACGCCCAGTGGGTCCCCAACTATGCAGACAAAGCCCGCCCACTGATCAAAGCTACCATCTGCCCACTGACGGCTGAGGCCCGCCAGGCCTTCAGCTGCATCAAGGCAGATATTGCCAAAGCCGCGATGCGTGCGGTGGATGAATCAGCCCCTTCCAGGTGGAGAGCGACGCGTCAGAGGTCGCCCTCGCCTCTAACCTTAATCAGGCAGGCAGGCCCGTAGCCTTTTTCCCCCGTACCCTCAACGCCTCCGAGATTTGACACTCCTCAGTCGAAAAAGAAGCTCAAGCCATTGTGGAAGCTGTACGGCATTGGAGGCACTACCTCGCTGGTAGGAGGTTCACCCTCGTCACCGACCAATGGTCGGTTGCCTTCATGTTCAACAACACACAGCAGGGCAAGATCAAGAACGATAAAATCTTGAGGTGGAGGATCGAACTCTCCACCTATAATTACGATATCATGTATTGTCCTGGGAAGCTCAATGAGCCCCCAGATGCCCTGTCCCGCCCACATGCGCCAGCGAGCAAGATGACCGACTCCGGGCCATCCACAACGACCTCTGCCACCCGGGGGTCACCCGGCTTCTCCACTACATCAAGGCCCACAACCTGCCCTACTCCACCGAGGAGGTCAGGGCCATGACCAGGGACTGCCAAATCTGTGCGGAGTGTAAGCCACACTTCTATCGACCAGATAAGGCCCACCTGGTGAAGGCATCCCGGCCCTTCGAGCGCCTCAGCATCGACTTCAAAGGGCCCCTCCCCTCTACCACCCGCAACGCGTATTTCCTCAACGTCATTGACGAGTTCTCCCGCTTCCCCTTTGCAATCCCTTGCCCCGACATGACCACGGCCACCGTCATTAAGGCCCTACATAGTATTTTCACCTTGTTCGGTTTCCGAACTTAAGTCCACAGTGACCGGGGCGCCTCGTTTATGAGCGACAAACTGCATCAGTACCTGCTCGGTAAGGGCATCGCCTCAAGCAGGACTACCAGTTACTACTCCCGGGGAAACAGACAGGTGGAGAGGGAGAACGCAATGGTATGGAAGGCCGTCCTCCTGGCCCTACGGTCTAGGAGTCTCCCAGTTTCCCACTGGCAGGAGCCTCCTGGCAGGTCCTCCCCGACGCGCTCCACTCCATTAGGTCACTTCTTTACACAGCCACGAATGAGGCCCCTCATGACCGCCTATTTGTTTTCCCTAGGAAATCCACCTCCAGGGTCTCGCTTCCAGCCTGGCTGACGACACCGGGGCACGTCCTACTCCACAAACACGTCAGGAGCCATAAGTCCAACCCCCTGGTCGAGAGGCTCCAGCTCCTTCACGCCAACCCCCAGTATGCCTATGTAGCGCACCCCGACGGCCGACAAGATACAGTCTCCCTCCGGGACCTGGAACCTGCAGGATCCCCTACCATCACCTACCCCGCCAACCTACACTGAACAGCGCCCCCACCCCTACATGGCCTCCACCCCCCCGCCTACAGCCTCTCCCTCCGTCGCTGACCTACAGGGATGAAGCTCCAGAAGACACGCTCCCTGAGTCCACACCCGTGTCCTCATCGACGAGTTCAACACCCATGCCCGCACCGTCGAGTTCAACACCCGTGCCCGCAGGGAAACCAGAGCTCAGGCAATCGCAGCGCACGATCAGGGCGTCGGACAGACTCAACCTGTGAGCCACTTCACCCCCGCTGGACTTCAATTTGTTAACAGGGGGTGAATGTATTATGGCAGCCATTCACCACTGTATTGCATTGTACTATGTTGTTGCCCTTGTGGGCTCCACCTATGGACCGTTGTATTGTATTACACCGCATTGTATCATGTTGGTGCCCTTGTGGGCTCCGCCCCTGGCTCCGCCCCTTTGAGGGGAGGTATGTAGAGCAGCTGCCCTGTAGGCGGCTCTCAGTGCAGAGCAGTCGCAGGCAGGCACAGTTCAAGCTGATTAAAGCCACTGTTCACTTCAACTCTCCGTCTCGTGTGAATTAATGGTCGCATCACCCTGTACGCGAGCAGTGCAAGGTGTATGTCGGAAGCAGAGTCCGCAGCCTTGCAGATGAGCTGTTTCACAATGTGCACCCCTTTCTCAACTTTTCCATTGGACTTCAGATAGTGCGGACTGGAGGTGACATGCTGGAAATTGTATGACCTGGCAAACGTGGACCATACTTGACTGGTAAAGCACGGGCCATTGTCGCCCATGACGGTGATTGGGATGCCATGCCTTGCGAACGTCTCCTTACAGGCTTTGATGACGGTCCGTGAGGTGAGGTCCAGGAGCTTCAGCACCCCAGGGTAATTCGAGAAATAGTCGATGATCAATACATAGTTGCGACCATTCGCATGAAAGAGGTCGATGCCAACGTTGGACCACGGAGAGGTCACTGTGTCATGCTGTTGGAGCATCTCCTTGCTCTGCGCTGGCTGGAACCGCTGACAGGTAGCACAGTTCAGGACCATGTGCGTGATGTCCTGGCTGTAATAGCCACATTGTAAAATTGTGGGCACTGCCCTTTCTACCAGCCATTGGTGAGGTTGTGGATGTCGCGCTGCAAGAGGGGGTCTTTGGCTGTCTCATCACGGATGAGAACAACCTTCTCATCTGTCGCCGGGAGAGTGCTAGCACACAGCTGCACCTGTGATTCGATGTGCTGGATGATCTCCAGCGGCTCACTGGGCGAGGTGACGGAGTGGGACAATGCATCAGCGATGATGAGCTCCTTGCCAGGTGTGTACACCAAGTTGAAGTCATACCTCCTAAGTTTAAGCAGGATTCTCTGCAACCAAGGCGTCATGTCGTTCAGGTTCTTGTGGATGATGTGGACCAGAGGCCTATGATCCGTCTCGACAGTGAATGTCGGCAGGCCATAGACATAGTCATGAAATTTGATGATGCCAGTGAGAAGACCCAAGCACTCCTTCTCAATCTGAGCATATTTGGTTTCAGTGGGCGTCATCGCCCTTGATGCGTAGGCTACTGGTGCCCAGGATGATGTGTCATCTCGTTGAAGCAACATCGCACCGATGCCATCCTGACTCGCATCTGTGGATATCTTTGTTTCCCGGTCCGAGTCGAAGAATGCCAGGACTGGTTCAGTGGTGAGCTTGGCTTTCAGCTCCAGCCACTCTGTCTGGTTTTCCGTCTTCCACTCAAAGGCAGTTGACTTTTTCACCAGGTTGCGTAGGGCCGTGGTGTGTGTGGCCATGTTTGGAATGAACTTGCCCAGAAAATTGACCATACCCGAGAAGCGCAGCACCGCCTTTTTGTCCTCAGGGACCTTCATCGCCTCGATGGCTTTGATTTTGTCTGTGTCCAGGCGCACACCATGCTGTGAGATCTGGTCGTCTAGGAACTTGAGCGTCGATGTGCCAAAACAACATTTGGACCTGTTTAACTTTAGGCCGTTGGCATGTACACGGCGGAATAACTTCTGGAGACGGGACACATGTTCTTCAGGGGTCGTGGACCATATGATGATGTCAGCCACGTACACACGAACCCCTTCAATGCATTCCATCATCTGCTCCATGATGCAATGGAATATCTCCGATGCCGAGGTGATGCCAAATGGCATGCAATTGTAGCAGTATCTGCCAAAAGGAGTGTTGAAGGTGCAGAGCCTTCTGCTGGACTCTTCCAGCTGGATTTCCCAAAATCCCTGTGATGCATCCAATTTGGTGAAGAAGTGCGCGTGTGCCATCTCACTCGTGAGTTCCTCCCGCTTCGGGATGGGGTAGTGTTCCCGCATGATATTCTTATTGAGATCCTTGGGATCAATGCAGATGCGTAGGTCCCCCGAAGGCTTCTTTACACACACCATCGAGCTGACCCAGTCAGTCGGTTCGATGACCTTGGATATGATGCCTTTTTGCTGAAGATCCTTGAGCTGTGCCTTCAGGCGCTCTCTCAGTGGAACAGGGACTCGTCGTAGGGCGTGGACCACTGGCTTGGCATCAGGTCGTAGCAGAATCTTGTATCGATGCGGCAACATGCCCATCCCGTTGAACACATCTGGATACTGGGCGAGGATGTCGGCGTTGCCGTCCTGAAGATCCACATGGGAGGATGTTGTGGTGTAAACCCTTTGAATGAGGTTCAGCTGCTTGCAGGCGTGGACACCTAGTCGGGATGCCCTGTCTGGCTTAACAATTTCAAAGCGTAATTGTGCTTGTGTGTGTCGGTTGGATATGTGCAGATGGCAGGATCCCAGTGCCGTGATGGCATTTCCGTTGTAATCCAGGAGCTTGCAGGCAGCTGGAAGGACTGTGGGGGGCTTCTTAATGCGTCTGAAGTCTGCCTGTGAGAGGAGGTTGGCAGAGGCACCTGTGTCCAGCTTGAACTGGCTGGGCAGTGGTTGACCTTCATCACTGCGCGCTATTCGTCCTCGAAATCCACAGCTAGGATGGATTGGACTTGCGATGTGTCTGGTGTGGCATATTCACACGTTGTAATAATGCCCACACGGTAGGCGTTGTCCAGGCATTCGTCATCTGGATCCGTTGCACTGACAGGATCAGAATCCTTTATGAAATAAAAATGAAAATCACTTATTGTCACAGGTAGGCTTCAAATGAAGTTACTGTGAAAAGCCCCTAGTCGCCACATTCCGGCGCCTGTTCGGGGAGGCTGGTACGGGAATTAAGCGGTGCTGCTGGCCTGCCTTGGTCTGCTTTCAAAGCCAGCGATTTAGCCCTGTGCTAAACCAGCCCCTGGCATTAGGCGTTGTTGCACACTTCGGAATGTGCCGTCGTCGGAATTGGGAGCGCTGGCTCCTGACTGGTGGTGCAGATCTGCACAGGGCTGCATGGTGGCCTGGCTTCCCGCAGTTCAAACAGCGTCTGCCTCTTGCAGGGCAGTTTTTCTTTAAATGGGCGGTGCCACAGTTCGAACATGTCATGACGTTGGCGTCCTGACGCTCCGTGCGCCATTGCACATGCGCAGTGCGGTTCTCAGACGCTTCGTTATCCCGTTTGCATCGCGCATCCGTCAGGCCCCGGGAAAAGCGCGCGAAATGGCCGCTTTCGTCAATGTTGAGGCGCTGCATCCGGGAGATGGCCTGCACACTCTCCGCCTCATGGGAGGCTAGTTCATCATTTTCTGCCGTTTTGTACTGGGAATTGCGATTTTTAGCGTGCTCATGCACTGTGCGTGTTTCAATCGTGACTGGCAGGGTCATATGCTTGATCTTCAGTAACTGCTCTCAGAGGATCAGAGTGAACTCCAAAAATTATTTGGTCTCTGATCATGGAGTCAGTAATATCACTGAAGTTGCAGGATTGCGCGAGCAGTCTAAGGTTTGTTAAATATGAGTTGAAGGATTCGTCTTTATCTTGCAATCGCTGCTCGAATATGTAGCGCTCGAAGATTTTGTTGGTGTCCACCTCACAGTGGCTGTCAAACTTGTCCAGGATGGTCTGAAACTTTGTCTTGCCCTGGTCTTTGGCGAAGTGAAAGGAGTTGAATATTTCCAAGGCGTGATCACCCGCTGTGGTGAGGAGAAGAGCTCTCTTCCGTGCATCAGACGCACCATTGAGGTCTGATGCTTCAACGTAAAGCTGAAATGTCTGCTTCAATGTCCACCAGTTGGCACTGAGATTGCCGGAGGTCCTGAGCTGGTGAGGAGCCGGAATCTTTTCCATTGTGCCGGTATACATTCGCTGGTCATCACGGATCTTGCTGAGTTGAACTAACTAGATTGAACAGACTCCTGGTACCATGTTGTGTTATGTAATTTGGAATAACACAAGCTGCCACTTGATGCAGTTTTGAGTAAAACATGCTCCAGACTTTGAAGTGAGTTCAATGTGTTTCCTTGAACTATGAGCACAGTTCTCAATGAGTTCGACTCTCTGCTAATCTAAATGTAGTAACTCAGTCTAACTGAACCAGCCTTGCTCTAAGCCACGTGCTGGGGTGTGATGCTGAGGATACACCCTGTTTCACTCTGTAGATGTTGGTCCGTGGAAAGAGGCGGGGTATGAGTGCCTCATCCCTTTTATAGTGTGATACCACCCCTGAGTGTCCTGACTGCTCATTGGTCATGTCCTATTCTATGTGTTCATTAGCTGCATGTTTGCATATCATGACAGTTTGGATGGAGCAGATTTTGTCAGGTGTGTCCAGGAAGGATTCCTGACTCAATATGTAGATAGGCCGACTGGGGGGGAGTGGGGGGGGGGGGGGGGGGGGTTCATATTTGATTTGGATTTGGTGCTTGGCAACGAATCAGGCCAGGTGTCAAATGTTTCGGTGGGAGAGCATTTTGGTGACAGTGACCACAACTGGGCAGCACGGTAGCATTGTGGATAGCACAATTGCTTCACAGCTCCAGGGTCCCAGGTTTGATTCCGGCTTGGGTCACTGTCTGTGTGGAGTCTGCACATCCTCCCCGTGTGTGCGTGGGTTTCCTCCGGGTGCTCCGGTTTCCTCCCACAGTCCAAAGATGTGCAGGTTAGGTGGATTGGCCATGATAAATTGCCCTTAGTGTCCAAAATTGCCCTTAGTGTTGGGTGGGGTTGCCGGGTTATGGGGATAGGATGGAGGTGTTGACCTTGGGTAGGGTGCTCTTTCCAAGAGCCGGTGCGGACTTGATGGGCCGAATGGCCTCCTTCTGCACTGTAAATTCTATGATAATCTATCATAAACTCCTTGACCTTTACCATATTCAAGGAGAGGGATAGGAACAGACAGTATGGGAAGGTATTTAATTGTGGGAGGGGAAATTATACTGCTATTAGACAGGAGCTGAGGAGCATAAATTGAGAAAAAATGTTCTCAGGGAAATGCACAACAGTAATGTGGGGGTTGTTTAAGGAGCACTTGCTGCGAGTGCTGGACAGTTTTGTCCCACTGAGACGAGGAAGGAATGGTAAGGTGAAGGAGCCTTGGATGACAAGAGAAGTGGAGCTTCTAGTCAAGAGGGAGAAGTAAGCTTATGTAAGGCTGAGGAAGCAAGGATCTGGCACGGCTTTAGAGGGTTACAAGGTAACCAGGAAGGAACTCAAAAATGGACTTAGGAGAGCTAGAAGGGAGTATGAAAAAGCCCTGGCGGGAAGGATTAGGGAAAACCCTAAGGCTTTCTACACTTGTGTGAGAAATAAGAGGATGATCAGAGTGAGAGTAGGGCCGATCAGGGATAGTGGAGGGACGTTCTGCCTCGAGTCTGAGGAGGTGGGGGAGACCCCAAATGAATATTTTGCTTCAGTATTCACGAGAGAGAGGGACCTTGTTGCTCATGGGAACAGCGTGAACCAGGTTAATAGACTCAAACAGGCTGGTATTAAGAAGGAGAATGTGCTGGAAATTTTGAAAAGCATCAGGATAGATATGTCTCCTGGACCAGAGGGCCAGAGGGGATATACCCAAGATTACTATGGGAAGTGAAGGAGTAGTACCGGATGATTGGAGGGAGGCGAATGTTGTTCCTCTGTTCAAGGGAATAGGGAAATCCCTGGGAATTACAGACCTTACGTCTTACGTCTGTGGTGAGCAAAATATTGGAAAGTGATTCTGAGAGATAGGATTTATGATTATTTAGAAAAAAGTAGTTTGATTAAAGATAGTCAGCATGGCTTTGTGAGGGGCAGGTCATGCCTCACAAGCCTCATTGAATTCTTTGAGGATGTAATGAAACACATTGACAGTAGATGTGGTGTATGTGTATTTCAGTAAGGCATTTGATAAGGTTCCCCATGCTAGGCTCATTCAGAAAGTCAGGGGGGATGGAACACAGGGAAATTTGGCTGTCTGGATACAGAATTGTCTGGCTGAAAGAAGACAGCGAGTGGTAGTGGATGGAAAGTATTCCGCCTGGAGGTCGGTGACCAGTGGTGTCCCGCAGGGATCTGTTCTGGGACCTCTGCTCTTTGTGGTTTTTATAAATGACTTGGATGAGGAAGTGAAGGGTGGGTTAGTAAGTTTGCTGATGACACAAAGGTTGGTGGAGTTGTAGATAGTGTTGAGGGTTGTTGCAGGTTACAACAGGACATTGACAGGATGCAGAGCTGGGCTGAGAAGTGGCTGATGCAGCTCAACCTAGATAAATGTGAAGTGATTCATTTTGTAAGGTCGAATTTGAATGCTGAATATAGGCTGAAAGGCAGGATTCTTGGAATTGTGGAGGAACAGAGAGATCTTGGGGTCCACATACATAGATACCTCAAAGTTGCCACCCAGGTTGATAGGGTTGTTAAGAAGGCGTATGGTGTGTTGGCTTTCATTAACAGGGGGATTGAGTTTAAGAGCCGCAAAATGTTGCTGCAGCTTTATAAAACCCTGGTTAGACCACACTTGGAATATTGTGTCCAATTCTAGTCACCTCATTATAGGAAGGATGTGGATGCTTTGGAGAGGGTGCAGGGGAGATTTATCAGGATGCTGCCTGGACTGGAGGGCATGCCTTATGAAGAAAGGTTGAGGGAGCTGGGGCTTTTCTCACTGGAGCGAAGAAGGAAGAGACGTGACTTGATAGAGTTGTACAAAGTAAGGAGAGGCATGGATAGAGTGGATAGCCAGAAACTTTTCCCCAGGGCGGAAATGGCTGTAATGAGGGGACCTAATTTTAAAGTGATTGGAGGAGATGTCAGAGGTAGGTTCTTTACACAGAGAGTGGTGGGTGCGTGGAATGCACTGCCAGCAGAGGTGGTGGAGTCAGAGTCATTAGGGACATTTAAGTGACTCTTGGATAGGCACATGGACAGCAGTAAATTGAAGGGGTGTAGGTTTGGTTGATCTTAGTTTAGGATAAATGGTTGGCACAATATCGTGGACCGAAGGGCCTGTACTGTGCTGTACTGTTCTATGTTCTATCTACAGTGGAGGTGAAGGCTGTCTGCTATACCCTGTTGTCTGCAATGATCTTGGTGGGTACCCTCTTGAGGGCCAAGACCTGGGATTCCCCACCTGCTTTTTGGGTCTGGCTGTGTGGCAGTGCCACCTTCTTTGACCCAAGGAGCTGGAGTGGTTAGAAGGAGAGTGAATTAAGATGGACAGGGCACTCCCAAAGTCACCTGGGCAAATGTCCCAGGTGTGTGCACCAGCTGATCCTCCTCCCGATGGGTGCCCTGAGGGCTCCTGGCATCCTCCTTAGGATAGAAGGATAGCTGGCGTGAAGTCGAGGAGGCCTGTCATCCTCTGGAATTGGCACTGATGGATCTCAGCAAGTTCCCGCACTATGCAGTTCATGTCCCGCACCATGGGGTGCATATTCTGCAGCTGTGCAGCACAGGTCTTACACCAAAGTCTCTATGGCGGCCACCACCAGAGCTGCGTTGACCTTGTGTTGAAGTGTTGGCACAATCACTTCAGATGTAAGGCGGACAGAGTCCTCTATGCAGCCTTTCAATTCTAGGAGGGTACCTTCCTGATTTTCCTGAATTTGCCTTTGGAGCTCAAGCAACTGAGGCAATACTGAGTCCAGAGGTTCATCATCTGACTGGGACTCAGCAAATTTCTGGCCTCCAGCAATCTTCTAGGATGTCCCGGCCTCCACCTGTTGTGGATCAGATAGTGTGCTGTGCTCACCAGATTGTGACTGCAAGACTGCTCTGGAACCAGATCCCATCGAGGTGTGTATCTCTGCACAGGTGGAGGGTGTGGGTGAGCGCTGTGATGGGTCTTCTATTTTGGGGTCCATTAACACCTCCCCTGTGCTGCTATCAGGACTATAGTTGAGGATCTGGCTTGGCTGCATCCCAGATGTACCTGAGAAAGAACATAGAGGCCATTAGTACATGGCAGGGGCCTGAGGAACATGAAACATTGCTGTCTGATGGATGATGCAGTGCTGGATCCTCAATTGGTTTATCAATGCCAACCTCATCATCAGCACAGGAGTCGCTGATGTCCTCCGTGGCCAGCTGGATGGCTCTGTCCTCAAAGCACATGAGGACCTTCAGCGCTGGCACCTCTCTGCCCGGCCGTGATCTATCCATCTTGTTCACCAGCTTGTCCTGCATGAGAGCATATGGAGAAAATCTAAACAGGATGCGTGCCAGGATGCCTGGCGTGTGTGGATGGTGAGTGGGGCCTGTGAGGGGAGACGAAGATGTGTATGGGAGAGTGAGTGATGGTATCCCTTGAGCTGGCAGTGAGTGAGGTCCCTGTGTAATGGGCCTCTGAGTGTGTGAGTTGAGAGTGATGACAAGAGTGACTTACCCTTTTGCACTATATGGCTGGAAATGTCGTCATTGCCATCAAAAGGCTAAACTCCAGTTTTCCCACTGATTTCCAAAAAACCCAGGTCCTTCATTGGTTGTAAAATGCTTTTGAACTTGCAGTAGTCCTGAAAGGCATCATATAAATCGAAGTCTGCCTTTAGACCCAACCAGGTGCCAAACAATTGCCCAGTGTTAGAATTCTTCTGTGCACTACTTTTTACTTTCAGAACATATATTCAGTGTTTAACCCGTTTCATTTATAATGCGTGTTGACGACTATATTAAAATAACACCTAACAGAATTTCCAGCCCATCAGTTGATGGGAGTCGTGCTAATTTTATTTTTAATTGCACGTGTCTATTGGGGGGTGATATCCAAACACGAAGGACCGATTACAGTAGCACATTTCTGTCTGCAATAACTTGTGTGTGAATAAATTATTGCTAAAATTGCATTTTCATTAGTTACTGCTCAGTATGTGAGAATGTGTAATAACAATTAGGTCCAATTACAGTGTCACTTTCTGGTGAAATCATTTCACTAGAAATTATCTCACTTGAAGCTGTTGCTTTCAGTTCCACTTGTTCCTCACAGATCCTGACAGAAGGAGGTGAATTTAAGAAGCGAACATTGAGAGAGTTCTTCACCCATTCATGTGTTAATAAACAGTGTTAATTTATAACAATCTCCCTTACCCATAACAAAACCTACATTGAATGGTTTGGAAAGTCTTAAAAGATAAATACTTGAATCAAGAAAACATACACAGAAACATTCGTAGAAAATTGAAGTGGGAGGAGGACATTCGGGCCTTCGAGCCTGATCATCCATTATGAACATGGCTGATCATCAAGTTCAATACCCTGATCCCGCCTTCCTCCCATATCCCTTGATCCCCTTAGCTCCACGAGCTATGTATTTCTTTTCCAATTAAGGGGCAATTTAACGTGGCCAATCCACCTACCCTGCACATGTTTGGATTGTGGGGGTGAGACCCGCTCAAACATGGGAATGTGCAAACTCCACATGGACAGTGACTTGGGACCAGAATCGAACCCGGGTCCTCAACACTGTGGGGCAGCCGTGCTAACCGCCCGCAACCGTGCCCCCCCACCCCCAGGTTTATCCCTTATCCTCAAACCATGACCCCTAGTTCTGGACTCCCCCACCATTGAGAACATTCTTTCTGAATCTACCCTGTCTAATCCTATAAGAATTGTGTCAGTTTCTGTGAGATCCCCTCTCATTCTTCTAAACTCCAATGAATATAATCCTAACCGATTTAGTCTCTCCTCATATGACAGTCCCGCCATCCCAGGAATCAGCCTGGTAAACCTTTGCTGCACTCCCTCCATATCAAGAACATCCTTCCTCAGATAAGGACACCAAAACTGCCCACAATACTCCAGGTGTGGCTTCACCAATGCCCTGTACAACTGCAGTAAAATATCTCTATTCCTGTACTCAAATCCTCTCGCTATGAAGGCCAACATACCATTTGCCTTCTTTACTGCGTGCTGTACCTGCGCGCTTACTTTCAGCACGAGGACACCAAGGTCTCGTTCAGTATCCACTTCTCTCAATTTACATCCATTCAAATAATAATTTGCCTTCTTATTTTTGCTACCGAAGCAGATAACGTCACATTTATCCACATTATACTGCAAAAGTAGATCATCTTGTTTCACCATTAACAAGAAAAATGTATATCCATAAATAGGAATAGCATGGTAGTGTGCCTCTTTAAGGTGCAAGTTCTCCCAGGGTCATATGACACATTCAGCCAATCGGACTAGAGCGTGCAAATCCTAGAGCTGAGCTTGGATTCTCCTTGGCAGTTTTGGAGTTGGGGAATACAGTAGACTTTATCTCACTCTCTAAAATAGTTACTTACCTCAACGAACCTTTTATTCATGGATCTACTTGATGATCACCAGTCTTACACAATAATACAGATGGCGACAAGGATCAATCAGAGTGCTTACCTACTGCTACAGGTTTTGGGAGAGCAGACCTCATGCGGAAGCCTTTTCTTTTGAAGAAAACCCATTCAGCCGTCTGCGAGTGTCAAAATGGCCCTTCTTGGTAAACTTGAGCCATTCGACCCTTACAGTGGGTGCTATCTGTAGAACACCTGTGATTTTTTTTAAGCCCAAAGAAATTGCGAGAGGAAGAGAAGCAGCGGGTAATCCTTCTTGGCTTCTTGTCTCTCTCTCCTTCCAGGAGTCAAATTAAACTATTTGGGACTCTGAAAACCATTCCAATGGGATAGGATCCAATCTACAGTAAAAATATCAAACTGAAAACAAATGCTGAAGAGGAGTAAAGTGCTGGAAACATCCATTTAAAACAAAGACACCCTTTCTCTTTTCTGTTTTTTACCCCCTTTCTTCCCCTCTGTGTTTGTCTGTTGTGTGTGTGTGTGTGTGGGGGGGGGGGGGAGGGGGGGAGTTAGTAGTTATTTAATAATTAACCAGCTGTCTTTGCTTTAATAAAGACCAGCTGTCTTTGCTGCCTGTTACCAGACAGAATACTGCCTTTTGGCCAATTCATAGGCCACCAGCCAATCAGTGAAGTTGAGAAGCTGAGTCCCACCGCGCTCTCTCTCTGGTGCTGAGAAGTCTGGGGCTACTGTTCAAACCAGCAATGTTCTCTCCTGTAATGTCTGACTTCCTTCTTCTCTCTGCTTCTTGACTAAGTGTGCCACTTCATAGGAACATGATCAAGTAAAATATGGCATCAAGCTAAGCAAGGAAATATTAAGGAAGATGACCAAAAGTTTGGTCAAAGAGGGGGTTTTAAGGAATGCCTGAAAGGAGAAAACAAGGGGTAGAAAGATAGAAAGGTTTGGGGAGCAAATACTCGAGCTTAGGGTCTTTTCAGCTGGAGGCCAGGCCACTAATGGTGGCATACTTAAGAAGAGAAAATTAATATTGTACAGCAATGCTCACCTGACATCCTGAATACTTGCAACATTTTCTGATTTGCAGCACTCACGGAACATTTTGTTCTCATGGGGCGTTTCAAATCAGGGATGCTCAAGGGGACAGAATTGAATAAGACCAGATATGTTAGAGGGCTAAAGGGCTCGAGGAGATAAAAGAGATCGGGGGAATAAGGCCATAGGGATTTGAAAAGAAAGATAAGGGGCGGGATTCTCCCACAGTTGGCGGGATGGCCCGAGGCCCGAACCACTCCGCCGTTGGGCCGACGGGAAATTGCGGAATCCTCCGCACTTCCAGGGGCTAGGCCAGCGGTGGAGGGGTTGGCGCTGCGCCAACCAGCGTCGAAGGGCCGGCGCGAGTTGGGGCATGCGCAGAACCGCCGGCATGGCTCCGCGCATGCGCAGACCGGCAGGCGTGTTCCTGCGCATGCGCAGAGGGGTTCTTCTCCGCGCTGGCCATGGCAGAGCCCTACAGAGGTTGGCGCAGAAGGAAGGAGTGCCTCCACGGTACAGGCCCGCCCGCAGATCGGTGGGCCCCGATCCCGGGGCAGGCCACCATGGCCCCCCCCCCCCCCCCCCCCCCCCAGGGCCAGATCCCCCCCCCCGAGGACTCCACTAGATGGCCTACCAGCCAGTCCCGCCATGTGGGACCATGTCCATTTCACGCCGGCGGGATTGGCCAGGAACTGATGGCCGCTTGGCCCATCGGGGCCTGGAGAATAGCCGGGGGGGGGGGGCGCTGCCAACAGCCCCCGATCGGCGTGGTGCCGGAGAATACGGCAGCCGGCGTTGGAGCGGCGGGGTGGGATTCACGCCGCCCCTCGGGGATTCTCCGACCTGGTGGTGGGTCGAGAATCCCGCCCAAGTATTTTAGAATCAACCCTAGAGGTAAATAATCCATCGAGGGTTGAATATTAAAGAAATTTGCCACAAGTTAAGAATGTAACAGTAAACGGTAAACGGATAACATCACGCTAGTGGCAACAAGTTAATGGAATTCTTGTGCACGAACTATAACTCACAACAAAGGCATGGATGACTTGTTTTATGGTCATTTGTACAAGAGCACAGGAATTCCTGGCGCTTTGTCAGTTCCAATCACTAGTGAAACATTAATTGGCACAGAACTCCTGGAAAACCTAAGGCATGCCTTTTTATTAACGCCAGAACACCACGTGCAGCCGCCAGCTCTTAGGTGGTACGGCATATTGATCTGATGGATTGAAAGTTTATTAACTCTCTTTGGGAAACAAAAATGTTTCTGCCATGGATTCCTTTCAATGTATTAGAATTTTCTAAATTGTTGCAGAAAATGTTTCAGACACTCCTGAGCATAT